>NW_016898341.1:0-487 GCF_001698545.2 Rhinopithecus bieti | reverse complement strand
AACTCGGCCTGTTCCGTGAAGGCAGAGCCATGGACCATGGTTTCAGGAAGGGCCTGCAGCCCACTTCTCCATACACAATGGTGTGTGTGGACAATGCCGCCAGGGCACCACTGCCAAGTTAAGAAGGTGAAGCAAATCAGAAACTTGTGAAGTGGAAATGTTCTAAATGTGATGAGTTACAATAAAATCATAGTACTCTTTGTAGCACAATTCTTAAGCATGTTATTTTCTGTTGAAGTTTACAATCAAAGGAAAATCGTATGTTTTATACTGTTTACTGAAAGAAAAGACCTTGGCACATAGGACTCTAGACGGTATCCAGCTGCAGGCCAGAGCTGAGCACCCAGCCTGGGAGGCAAGCTCCAGGCCTCAGCAGGTGCTGAGCCGTCACTCACCAAGTCTCACTGGCTTTCAGTCTGACATTTCACGGGAGATTTCTTGTTGCTCAAAAAATGAACTTGCATTTGTCAATGACTGTTTTTTCTTT
>NW_016898340.1:0-792 GCF_001698545.2 Rhinopithecus bieti | reverse complement strand
ATCTGACAAAGGACTAATATCTAGAATCTACAAAGAACTTACACAAATTTACAAGAAGAAAACAAACGACCCCATCAAAAGTGGGCAAAGGATATGAATAGACAGTTATCAAAAAAAGACATCTATGCAGGCAACAGATACATGAAAAAATGCTCATCATCACTGGTCGTCCGAGAAATGCAAATGAAAACCACGAAGAGATACCATCTCATGCCAGTTAGAATGACAATCATTAAAAGTCAGGAAACAACAGATGCTGGAGAGGATGTGGAGAAATAGGAATGGTTTTACACTGTTGGTGGGAGTGTAGATTAGTTCAACCATTGTGGAAGACAGTGTGGCGATTCTTCAAGGGTCTAGAAGCAGAAATACCATTTGATCCAGCAGCCCCATTACTGGGTATATACCCAATGGATTATAAATCATGCTACTATAAAGACACATGCACACGTATGTTTATTGCAGCACTATTCACAATAGGAACGACTTGGAACCAACCCAAATGTTCATCAATGATAGACTGGATTAAGAAAATGTGGCACATATACACCATAGAATACTATGCAACCATAAAAAAGGATGAGTTGATGTCCTTTCTAGGGACATGGATGAAGCTGGAAACCATCATCTTCAGTAAACTATCACAAGGACAGAAAACCAAACACTGCATGTTCTCACTCATAGATGGGAATTGAACAATGAGAACACTTGGACACAGGGCCAGAAACATCACACACTGAGGCCTGTTGGGGAGTAGGGGCTGGGGAGAGAGAGCATTAGGAGAAATACCTA
>NW_016898339.1:0-792 GCF_001698545.2 Rhinopithecus bieti | reverse complement strand
AGAACATGCAGGTAGGGTAATAATTAAACAAATAATAGAAGAAAATTTCTCCCTAAAAAAAAAAAAAAAGTTGCAAGCCGAGGAGGTCTCACTGAGTTCCAGGCAGGATTAATGCTTTATCATATTAGAAATATAAATCACACACTGCAAAGCACCTAAATCCTAACTGTACAGTTTTATGAATTTTACATATGTAATACCTGTGTAACCAACACCCAGGGCAAGATTAGAACATTACCATCACCTAAGAGAATCCTTCATGGCCCTTTCAGAATCAAAATCTATTTTGCCCCAGAGGTAATCATTAATACGATTTCTCAACACATACACTTGCTTTGTCAGTTCTTGAATTTTATATAAATGGTATCATACAGTATGTACTTTTTTGGTCTGGCTCCTTTTACTCAACATTATGTTTCTGATGCATCGATGTTAAAGTATCAGTAGCTTGCTTTCATTATTGCTCTGTAAAATTCCATTGTATGAATATTCCACAATTTATTTCTCCATTCTTCTGTAGATGATTATCTGAGTTGCTTCCAGTTCTGTTGTCATGAACAAACCTATGAATGTTCTTGAACATATATTTTGTGGGCATATACACTCATTTCTCTTGAGTGTATAGCTAGGAGTTAAAGTGATGAGTTAATAGTGTAAATGCATGTTAATCTCTGGTAAATACTGCCAAAACGTTTTGCAAAGTGACTGAAAAAATTTAAACTCTCACCAGCAATACATGAAAGTTATGCAGATTCCACATTCTTGTTAAAAATTAGGATTTTCAGGTTTTTA
>NW_016898338.1:0-794 GCF_001698545.2 Rhinopithecus bieti | reverse complement strand
AAAAAATAAAAAAACTAGCCGGGCGAGGTGGCGGGCACCTGTAGTCCCAGCTACATTGGAGGCTGAGGCAGGAGAATGGCATGAACCCGGGAGGCGGGGCTCGCAGTGAGCTGAGATCCGGCCACTGCACTCCAGCCTGGGCGACTGAGCGAGACTCCGTCTAGGAAAAAAAAAAAAAAAAAAAAGATTCTTATCTGCTTGTTTTAAATTCCCTACTAGCCTTAATGTTTTCCCACAAACTGTGAAGTGGAATGGGTTCTGTAGGGAGACATGCCACATTTATCCCATGGCTTTGAATGTTACCTACACAGTGCCACACCACAGAGGCTCAGACCTAGTTAGAGAAGTGTGGGGTGGGCAATACCATTGTGAACAGAATATGGATGCCCTGTGGCCAAAGGTGGACTCCTGGGCTCAAGCGATTCTCCCAGCCCTCAGCCTCCCAAAATGCTAGGATTATAGGCGTGAGCTACAGCGCCTGGCTGACATGTGGAATTTGACCGTTGGGTCAGAGCGTGGGCCATTTTCCTGATGCTTCTACCTCCCCTCATAGGACATTCACCATGGCAATGGCACCCAGCAGGCGTTCTACAACGACCCCTCTGTGCTCTACATCTCCCTGCATCGCTATGACAACGGGAACTTTTTTCCAGGCTCTGGGGCTCCTGAAGAGGTACAGCTCCTGGGTGTAAATGCAGACCCTCCTGGTCCCTCTGGGAGGTGGCACAATGGGACCTGGCGGGGAGCCACGGAGACCCATGGTGGTGTTGGTACCTGGGGAGTCTGGGCTCCTA
>NW_016898337.1:0-266 GCF_001698545.2 Rhinopithecus bieti | reverse complement strand
CAACTCCGCACACACACACAGCTCCACACACGTACGCACACAGCTTCACACACGTACACACACAGCTTCACACACGGACACACACAGCTCCACACATGGACACACACAGCTCCACACGCACACACAGCTCCACACACAGACACCCAGCTCCAACGCAGACACACACAGCTCCACACGCACACACAGCTCCACACACAGACACCCATAGCTCCACACGCAGACACACACAAACCTCTCATGCAAGTGCTCCTTCACCGTGCTAGGCT
>NW_016898336.1:0-273 GCF_001698545.2 Rhinopithecus bieti | reverse complement strand
TTCCTGTCCCTTTTAAGGGCTCACAACTCTAAGGGGTGCATGTGAGAGGGTCGTGATCGATTGAGCAGGCAGGGGTTATGTGACTGGAGACTGCACGTGCTGGTAATTAGATCAGAACAAAACAAAATAGGGATTTTCACTGTGCATTTCTATACAATGTCTGTAATCTATAGATAACAGAACCAATTAGGTCAAGAGTTGATGTTTAACTACCAGGCCCAGGGTGCAGCACTGGGCTGTCTGCCTGTGAGTTTCATTTCTGCCTTTTAGTTT
>NW_016898335.1:0-269 GCF_001698545.2 Rhinopithecus bieti | reverse complement strand
GAAAAAAAACACGGAAAAAAAAAAAAATGTGACTAATAACCAGGGAAAATAAACAGTAAGAACAGATACAGAGATAACACATCTGTTGGAATTAGCAACCAGGACTTTCAAGTAGCTACTACAAATACGTTCAGGTTTAGTGAGTCATTCACCAGGTAAATTGTTGAGACGGATGAAAGGTGCATCTATGTGTACTATTATGCATACTTTTGTATATGTTTAAATTTTCCACAGTACATCTCCAGAACCACTTCTATGCTATAACCCTA
>NW_016898334.1:0-1077 GCF_001698545.2 Rhinopithecus bieti | reverse complement strand
AATCATAAATTTTATTGATTATATTGAGAATATAAATGTTTTCACAAATTATTCTACATAAAATATAAAATCAAACTTATTATGATTTAGTTGTTCTGAAAATTAGTTTAAAACTTAGCTTATTCACAAATAAATGCCCTCATCAACAAATGAAATATATGATACTTGATTAAATATATTTTATCCTGTTGGTATAATTAACAATTTAGAACATAGTCCCATATTAATGCACCAGTCAATATGCTCCTGAAATTAGTTGTCACTCCTACTAATACCATTTCTTTGGGCTTCTAGGCCATGGACAAATTAAAATGAAACAACTTGATGGGCATAATGTATCATCTGATAAATTAAAATATAGCTAATTTTTTTAAAAAACATAATTCCTACAGATAAAAGCAATCAAAATGAGAGAAAAGTAGAAGAGTAAACAGAGTGCTGCAACCTTCATGGATAATATATAGAAACAACTACATATGAAAATGCTTCAAGTATCAATGTAATTTTATTTAGCTTTAATAAAATGGCAACTATGGAAGGATCTTTATAAATGAAGGCTTTGAAGAGCTTAATTACAGTACCATAGAATCACCCTTTTGGTTGTTAAATAAAATTGCATAAGGAACTCTATCATTATATTTTAATAATGCACTCAAACTGAAATGTTTAGACACTTTTAGCATTTAGCAATTTTCTAAGTGTAAGTCAGCAGGTTAAAATTAACATATTTCTTCAATGCAGGCTAATTTAGTTACAATTTACATAATTTACTTAACACGGATACTTTCTGAAACGTTCAATTTTTTAACCTTTAATGAAAATATAATGTCTTAATAATAATGCAGTACTCTCTGAAACTGATCATTTGTAGAAATTATCATGTAATTTATCTTCCTGCTTTCAGCAATCAACAAGTTTCTATCATTTTTGTGAAAGTATTAGGTTAAAAATATTGCTCCTCTAAAACTATAAAACCACTTTAGATTTTAAATGTGTTTATATAGTGCTCTAGAATTCATACATTGCAAAGAGAACAATCACATGAATAATAACGTAAATTATTTTTAAAAGTCATTC
>NW_016898333.1:0-484 GCF_001698545.2 Rhinopithecus bieti | reverse complement strand
TGACTGGCTATATATAGGAATGAATCTGGCTTTAGGGTTAAATCATTTAAGGTCCTTTTATAGGCAGGCACTAGTAATTAAAACTGAAAACTAAGTAAATTTATTTTGAGAAATGTTAAAGATGTGTTCAGGAAATCACTAAATAGTACTTAATTGGAAGAAAAAATCATGATGCTTAGACAAATATAAATAAATGCTATACAAGGAAACTCACCTATTTGAAATTATGGCTATATTATTTTATTTTCTAGATTCCAAAATACAAACACTAGTTCTTCCAACATAGTACTTTAATAGTCTGTACACTGACGTGTATGGACTAAATCCAGGGTGAAATCAATGTTACAAAATTTAAGGGTATGTTAACTAAATGACAGCATTTCTAAGATATTTTGAATATTAGGTCATTTGGCATTTTAAATAAGTAGGATACTTCTCATGTTTTGGAACTATATGAATATGGAAAAAAATGGCTTAAGACCAG
>NW_016898332.1:0-481 GCF_001698545.2 Rhinopithecus bieti | reverse complement strand
GTATACCTGTGTCTCAGGTGATTGTGGGAAGAGTGCTAAAACGGATGGCCCCGTTGGAAACACAATTGGTATTTAGAAGCAGATGTTCTCTAATTGCAAGGAGAGGGGAGGAAGTGCTGTTGTTATCTGAGGACACGAATGTGGGCAGCCCCAAAACAATGCATATCCAGACAGGTTCTCTAAGAGGGAACTGCCTGGTCACAGCATTTCCATTCCCCATCTTGGAGGACTCTATGGATAAGTCCCTCAAATTGCCAACTGCTAATGTGAACTGTTCCACTCACAGGGTGACAGATGGAAGAAAAGGCAACATGCTAATCAGTGCATGGCCTTGGTGACAGGTCACCCAGGGATGATGAAACACACAACACAGCCTGGCTCTGGGTTCTGACTGTTCCGATCCAGACATGTGTATTGTTACAGGTACAAGGGTGTGGTTTCTAGCACCTGTTTTGTTTCAAAACAGGATCATTCCCTCCAC
>NW_016898331.1:0-485 GCF_001698545.2 Rhinopithecus bieti | reverse complement strand
GGGGTCACATCTTTCTAGCGAGTTCCATGGGGGGAGGGGCTGGGTCTTTCTAGTGAGTTCCATGGAGGCAATGGCTGCATCTTTCTAGTGAGTTCCACGGGGCAATGGCTGCATCTTTCTAGTGAGTTCCACGGGGCAGGGGCTGTGTCTTTCTAGTGAGTTCCATGGGGGGAGGGGCTGCGTCTTTCTGGTGAGTTCTATGGGCGCAGGGGCTGCGTCTTTCTAGTGAGTTCCATGGGGTCAGAGGTCACGTCTTTCTAGCGAGTTCCATGGGGCAGGGGCCATGTCTTCCTAGTGAGTTCCATGGGGTCACGGGTCACATCTTTCTAGCGAGTTCCATGGGGGGAGGGGCTGGGTCTTTCTAGTGAGTTCCATGGGGCAATGGCTGCATCTTTCTAGTGAGTTCCACGGGGCAGGGGCTGTGTCTTTCTAGTGAGTTCCATGGGGGGAGGGGCTGCGTCTTTCTAGTGAGTTCCATGGGTGCA
>NW_016898330.1:0-230 GCF_001698545.2 Rhinopithecus bieti | reverse complement strand
GAGGAGGGGAGAGGAAGAAGAAGGAGGAGGAGAGGAAGAAGGAGAAGGAGCAGGAGGAGATGACAACAAAGAAGACCAGTGTGGCTATAGCTGGATCAATTAGGTATAGAGCAGTCAATACGTTCAGAGAACGGTAGCTCTACCCTAATGAACTTGACCACACTCAAAATTAAGGTTTTGTTCTTACAATGTAAAAGAGGGGTAAGTGTACTAAAAAAGATACATGGGTG
>NW_016898329.1:0-232 GCF_001698545.2 Rhinopithecus bieti | reverse complement strand
TCCTTTTTTGCAATTGGACTCTATATGCTCTAGAATATCCCTTGGGAGTTTCCAATAAAACAGTGTTACCAAACTGCTCAATGAAAAGAAAGCTGTAACTCTGTGAGATGAATTCAACCACCACAAAGCAGTTTCTCAGAAGGCTTCTTTCTAGTTTAAATATGAGAATATTTACTTCTTCACCATAGGCTTCAATGCTATGTGAAATATCACTTCTGAGACCCCCCGAAAA
>NW_016898328.1:0-232 GCF_001698545.2 Rhinopithecus bieti | reverse complement strand
TCTACATAAGAATTTATTCAACTATGTTTATTGGAAGCATGGCAGAAAACCCAGAACCAGAGAACAAACTGATTAATAAAAGCATTTATAAAACTGGCCAAGGTGGGAGGATCATTTGAGCCCAGGAAATTGAAACCAGCATGGGCAACACAGTGAGACCACTATCTAAAGAATAAAGAAACCGGAGCAAGATGGCCGAATAGGAACAGCTCCAGTCTCCAACTCCCAGCGC
>NW_016898327.1:0-929 GCF_001698545.2 Rhinopithecus bieti | reverse complement strand
CACCGCGCCCGGCCTAATTTTGTATTTTAGTAGAGACAGCGTTTCACTATGTTGGCCAGGCTGGTCTTGAACTCCTGACCTCAACTGATCTGGCAGCCTTGGCATCCCAAAGTGCTGGGATTACAGTTGTGAGCCACCATGCCCAGCTCTCTCTCTTTTAAAGAGACAGGGTCTTGCTATTCTCACCCTGCCTAGAGTGCAATGGTGTGATCTTAGCTTAATGCAGCCTCTAACTCCTAGGCTCAAGCAGTCCTCTTGCCTCAGCCTCCCAGGTAGCTAGCACTTCAGGTGTCAGCCACCATACCTGGCTTCTGATGACATTATTGATACAGGAAAGAATGATGAACAAGTGCTGAAACCATTCACAAATGACCAGGGAGGCAGGCAAGGAGGGGGGCCAAGGCTCCAACCACCCAGATTCTCTGGAGCAAGGAGAGACGAATAACTGAATAATGGGATATCAGACTACCATTGCCTTAGCCAACGATTATATTTACTTTAACCAAGCCTTTAAAACTTATGTCCAATTTACAGAAGTTGCAAGAACTAAAGAACAAGCTAAATGACACCACAAAACACACTTGGACAAATGCATAGAGCGAGATATTCTATGGGACATGTGGCTCTTTGTTTTCTACAAATTATGTCCTGAGAAAAGTCTGTATTAAAAGAGAGAATTAAGAACAGGTTCAGGCCAGGAACGGTGGTTAATATCTGTAATCCCAGCACTCTGGGAGGTTGAGGCAGGAGGATCACTTGAGCTCTGGAGTTCAAGACCAGCCTGGGCAACATAATGACACGCTGTCTCTACCAAAAAAAAAAAAAAAAAAAACCCACAAAAAACTTAGCCGGGTGTGGTGGTGCACACCTGTAGTCCCAGCTACTTGGGAGGCTGAGGTGAGAGGATCACTTGAGCCCAGGAGGCAGGG
>NW_016898326.1:0-332 GCF_001698545.2 Rhinopithecus bieti | reverse complement strand
AAGCCAAATATCCTGACAAAAACTAGAAAGAAGTTACCTTTGAAACTGCTTGGTAAGTGAGAATTCATCTCACATAGATAAAACTGTTGTTTTATACACCTGGTTGGAAACACTGTTTTGGTAGAATCCTCAAATGGACATTTGGGAGTCCATTAAGGCCTATGGGAAAACACAAACATTCTCAGATAAAAACTAGAAAGAAGCAATGCATGATGTGTGGATTCATCTCAGAGAGTTAAACTTTCTTTTGATTCAGCAGGTTGGAAACACTCCTTTTGCAGAATCTGCAAAGGGACATTTAGAGCCCATTGAGGACTATGGGGTAATTCAGG
>NW_016898325.1:0-595 GCF_001698545.2 Rhinopithecus bieti | reverse complement strand
AATAAATAAATAAAATAAAATAAAATAAAAAAGCCTTTTGGCTTGGTGAGAACCTGGCCCCAGAATCTTAATCGTGTCATCGCCAGGATTACCAAACTACATGCCGAGGTGCACTCCTGGACTGTAAGCTGTTGTGCTGTGTCCTGTGAACCAAAGGTCAAAAGTGTGTGAAAACATTGGCCTGAGCAGGGCTCCAAAGAAAACAGGTCTCCCAGTCACCTGCACACGACAGCTTTCTGCTCCAGGGCCCTTCCTTGGGGAAGCCCGCTTCACAGAATGAACACTTCCTGCCTGAGATGCCTGCCCTGACTCCTGCCAGAGGGCTTCCTTGCCCTCCCAAACCCTAGCCTTTTGAGGCAGGATGCCTACCCACCACCTGCCCCAATTTCTGAACACCATGGCCCCTTACTACCTCTTGCCACTCCTGGTCCTGCACCAGGCTGTTGTCCGCCTCAAGCACCTGAGCCCCACCTGGATGTTCCCAGCCCTGAGCTTGGCTCCCCACGCCTGTGTCTCAAGGCTCAGCTGGAAGCTACGCAGGGGTGCTCCCTAGAGGGTAGGCTCCACCTGGGCTTGTCTGGAAGCCCACGGGGTC
>NW_016898324.1:0-232 GCF_001698545.2 Rhinopithecus bieti | reverse complement strand
TGAAGTGTGTGTGTGAATAGTGTGTGTGAATAGTGTGTGTGTGTGAATAGTGTGTGTGTGTGTGAATAGTGTGTGTGTGAATAGTGTGTGTGTGTGAATAGTGTGTGAATAGTGTGTGTGAAGTGTGTGTGTGAATAGTGTGTGTGAATAGTGTGCGTGTGAATAGTGTGCGTGTGAATAGTGTGTGTGAATAGTGTGCGTGTGAATAGTGTGTGTGTGTGAATAGTGTGTG
>NW_016898323.1:0-487 GCF_001698545.2 Rhinopithecus bieti | reverse complement strand
ATTTATTTATTTATTATTTATATATATATAAACATTTTTTTAGAAACCCTTAGAGCAGATTACACTGTGCTGTGTTGTGCTCTGAAAAGCCAACAGAACATTTAACAAACGTTAATGCATATCAGGCCCCAATTCAACAAGTGCCATGTGCTGCTCCCTTGTTCTTTGGCAATACACACAGTATGTCGAGTGGGAAATCTCTCCTCTTAATCTCTCACAATTTACCCACTGTTCAGGACCAGCCCTGACTCAGATCCCTCAGGCCACAGAGGCTGTTGCACCTCAGCCCCTAGCTCCCCACCCTGATGCTCCGGGTTATAGCCTTGGTGCTGTGAATCTTCTTTTCTACTGGCAGAGGCTCAGTCTGCACCTGGCTCCTTTCAGGAGGTTGGACTCCCTAGCCGCTTTCCGCTCTGTTCATTAAAACCACTGCAGCTGAGTACATTGCAAAAATTTTCTCCCATTCTGTAGGTTGCCTGTTCACTCT
>NW_016898322.1:0-232 GCF_001698545.2 Rhinopithecus bieti | reverse complement strand
AAGAGACGGAGAGGAAGAGACAGACTAAGAGCAAAGTCAAAGAGAGAGAGACAAAGTCAAAGAGGGAAATAAAGAGAGAGATATACAAGCAGTTAAAAAAAAACTATACCCTATTCCTTTAAAAGCCATCATACCAATTCTAATTTGGACAAAATGAGGTCTTATTAATAGCAAAGGATAACTGAAATCCCAAACTTAAAAGGTTTTCAACAAAAGTAAAGTTTGCTAAAAG
>NW_016898321.1:0-924 GCF_001698545.2 Rhinopithecus bieti | reverse complement strand
AGAAAAGGTTAGAAAATGGCTAACTAGAATAACCACTTTAGAGAACATAAATGACCTGATGGAGCAGAAAACACAGCATGAGAACTTCATGAAGCATACATAAGTATCAATAGCTGAATCAATCAAGAGGAGGAAAGGATGTCAGTCACTGAAGATCAACTGAATAAAATAAAGCATGAAGACAAGATTAGAATAAAATAAGAATGAAAAGGAACGAAAAAAGCCTCCAAGAAATTTGGAGCTATGTGAAAAGACCAAACCTACGTTTGATTAGTGTACCTGAAAGTGACGGGGAGAATGGAACCAAGTTGGAAAACACTCTTCAGGATATGATCCAGCAGAACTTCCCCAACCTAGCAAGGCAGGCCAACATTCAAATTCAGGAAATACAGAGAACACCAAAAGATACTCCTTGAGAAGAGCAACCCCAAGACATACAATCATCAGATTCACCAAAGTTGAAATGAAAGAAAAAATGTAAGGGCAGCCAGAGAGAAGGGCTGGGTTACCCACAAAGGGAAGCCCATCAGACTAACAGCAAATATCTCTGCAGAAACCCTACAAGCCAGAAGAGAGTGGGGACAATATTCAACAGTCTTAAAGAAAAGAATTTTCAACCCAGAATTTCATATCCAGCCAAACTAAGCTTCATAAGCAAAGGAGAAATACAGGCCACTAAATGCTGAGAGATTTTGTTACCACCAGGACTGCCTTACAAGAGCTTCTGAAGGAAGCACTAAATATGGAAAGGAAAACCAGTATCAGCCACTGCAAAACATACCAAAATGTAAAGACCATCGACACTATGAAGAAACTGCATCAACTAATAACCAGCTGGCATCATAATGACAGGATCAGATTCACACCTAACAATATTGACCTTAAATGTAAATGGGCTAAATGCCCCAGTGAAAAGACACAGGC
>NW_016898320.1:0-927 GCF_001698545.2 Rhinopithecus bieti | reverse complement strand
TTCCTTTCTTCCTTCCTTCTTTCCTTCCTTCCTTCCTTCCAACTCTGTTTTCTGCATCTTAGTAGTATTAGCATAAAATAGTTGTGTATCACACAGGTTTCAGATGTGGAAAAGAAAATCATTTTGTTTGGGCAAAATTAATGTAATAGAGGGAATAAGGTGCTTATTATCTTGTTGGAAAATTGATGTGGGGAACTCCAGGATGGGTTTTCAGAAATAACTTGCAAAACACCATGATATAGTCCAGCAGAGGAGCTGAGGCTGCTGCCACACATTTTCACATTTTAAAACTAGTGACTGGAATCTGAAATAGCTGGTAGGTAAGCTACTATCACTAACTTCATAACTGTTGTTTGACATGCATAAAGCTACTGAATAGTCTCGAATTGTACAGCAGAAAACTACATGTATCAACTATGTGTGCCCGCAGAGCTAACCAAAGAAAATGTATATACTATATATATACACACTGTATATATACTATATGTACTATGTATATACACTATATATACTATGTATACACACTATATATACTATGTGTACACACTATATATACTATATATACTATGTGTACACACTATATATACTATATATACTGTGTATATACACTATATATAGTATATATAGTATATGTACATATAGTGTATATATACACAGTATATATAGTATATATAGTGTATATACATAGTATATATAGTATATATAGTATATGTACATATAGTGTATATATACACACAGTATATATAGTATATATAGTGTATATACATAGTATATATGGTATATATAGTATATGTACATATAGTGTATATATATACACAGTATATATAGTGTATATACATAGTATATATAGTATATGTACATATAGTGTATATATACACACACACACACAATAATGGCCTGTATATATATATACACAATAATAGCCTG
>NW_016898319.1:0-1455 GCF_001698545.2 Rhinopithecus bieti | reverse complement strand
AAGCTTTCTGAGAAAGTCCTTTGTGTTATATGATTTCATCTCACAGAGTTACACCTTTCTTTTCACGGAGCACTTTGTTAACACTGTTTTCATGGAATCTACAAAGGGATATATGGGAGTGCATTGAGGCCTATGATGAAAAGAAAATATCCTCAGATAAAACTAGAAAGAAGCATTCTGAGAAACAGCGATGTCATGTGTTAATTCATCTCATGGAGTTACACGATTCTTTTCATGTAGCAATATGGTAGCAATGTATTTGGGGAATCTGAGAAGTGATATTTTGGATCACATTGAAGCCTATGGTGACAATGGAAATATCCTGAGACAAAACGAAAAGAAGCTATCCATTAAGCTAACTGCTTTCTGATGTGTGAATGTATCTCACAGGGTTACCAGGTTCTTTTCATTGAGCAGTTTGCTCACATAGTGTTCTTGGAATCTGCAATGGGTTATTTCACCACACATTGAAGCTTGTGGTCACACAGGAAATATCCTCAGACAAAACTAGAAAGAAGCTTTCTAAGAAACTGCTTTGTGACTTGTGAATTCATCTCACAGAGTTACACCTTTCTTTTCATGGAGCAGTTTTGTAGCACTGTTTTCTGGAATCTGAGAAGGGATATTTTGCATCTATTTGAAGCCTATGCTAATGAAGGAAATATCCTGAGATTAAATCTATAAAGAAGCTTTCTGAGGAACTTCTTTGTGATGTGTGAATTCATCTCACAGTGTTACACCTTTCTTTTCATGGGGAAGTTTGGTCGCACTGTATCTGGGAAATCTGAGAAGGGATATTTTGAATTGCATTCAAGCCTATGGTGACAAAGGAAATATCCTCAGATAAGTAATAAAATAATCTTTTGAGAAACTGCTTTGTTATATGTTAATTCATCTTACATAGTTACATGATTCTTCTCTTGGAGCAGTTTGGTAACAGTGTTTTGTGGAATCTGGAAAGGGATATTTGGGAGCACATTGAAGGCTAATGTGACAAAGGAAATATCCTGAGATAAAACCAAAAGAAGGTTTTCAATAAGCTGCTTTGTGATGTGTGAATTCATCTCACAGAGTTACACTGTTATTTTCATTGAGAAGTTTTCTCACACTGTATTCTTGGAATCTGCAATGGGATATATCGGACAACATTGACACTTATGGTGACAAAGGAAACATCCTCAGACCAAAACTCTAAAGAAACTTTCTGAGAAACTGCTTTGTCATTTGTGAATTCATCACACAGAGTTACTTGATTGTTTTCATGGAAGAGTTTGGTAGAACTGTTTTGGGGAGTCTGAGAATTGATATTTTGAATTGCATTGAAGCTTAGGGTGACAAAGGAAATATCCTCAGATAATAACAAGAAGGAAACTTTCTGAGACATTTCTTTGTGATGTATGAATTCATCTCAGAGAGTTACACCTTTCTTTTCATGTAGCAGTTTGCAAACACTGT
>NW_016898318.1:0-332 GCF_001698545.2 Rhinopithecus bieti | reverse complement strand
TTTTTTTTTTTTTTTTTTTTTTTTTTTTTTTTTTTTTTTTTTTTTTTTTTTTTTTTTTTTTTTTTTTTTTTTTTTTTTTTTTTTTTTTTTTTTTGAGATGGAGTTTCGTTCTTGTTGCCTAGGCTGGAGTGCAATGGCGCAATCTTGGCTCACCGAAACCTCTGCCTCCCGGGTTCAAGCAATTCTCCTGACTCAGCCTCCCGAGTAGCTGGAGTTACAGCACGCACCGCCATGCCTGGCTAATTTTGTATTTGTAGTAGATACAGGGTTTCTCCATGTTGGTCAGGCTGGTCTCAAACCCTGGACCTCAGGTGATTCGCCCACCTCAGCCT
>NW_016898317.1:0-323 GCF_001698545.2 Rhinopithecus bieti | reverse complement strand
AGGACCAACGAGGCCACATAGGACCCACAAGGCCACGGCCCCACAAGGCCACAGCCCCACTAGGCCACACAGGACCCATGAGGCACACAGGACCCACAAGGCCACAGCCCCACCAGGCCACACAGGACCCACAAGGCTATAGCCCCAGGAGTCCACAGCCCCAGGAGTCCACAGCCCCACAAAGTCACACAGGACCCATGAGGCACATAGGACCCACAAGGCCACAGCCCCAAGGAGGCACACAGCCCCACCAGGCCACACAGGACCCATGAGGCCACAAAGGACCCACAAGGCCACAGCCCCATGAGGCACACAGCCCCACC
>NW_016898316.1:0-232 GCF_001698545.2 Rhinopithecus bieti | reverse complement strand
CACACAGACGCACATGCGCGCACACACGCACAAACGCACACACAGACGCACAAACGCACACACACACGCACAAACGCACACAGACGCACATGCGCGCACACACACACGCACAAACGCACACACACGCACACACACAGACGCACATGCGCGCACACACACGCACAAACGCACACACACAGACGCACATGCGCACACACACACACACAAACGCACACACACAGACGCACATGCG
>NW_016898315.1:0-1279 GCF_001698545.2 Rhinopithecus bieti | reverse complement strand
AGAACCAGAAATAGCATTTGACCCAGCAATCCCATTACTGGGTATACCCAAAGGAACATAAATCATTATATTATAAAGACACATGTATGCATATGTTTATTGCAGCACTATTCACAATAGCAAAGACATGGAATCAACCCAGATGCCCATTAATGATAGACTAGATAAAGAAAATGTGGTACATATATACCATGGAATACCATGCATCCACAGAAAGGAGTGAAATCATGTCTTTTGCAGGGACATGGATGGAGCTGGAAGTCATTATCCTCAGCAAACTAATGCAGGAACAGAAACCAAACACGGCATGGTCTCACAAGAAGGAGTTGAACAATGTGAACACACAGACACAGGGGTGAACAACATACACTGGGGCCTGTCGGGTCAGGCAGGGTGAAGGAACACATCAGGAAAATAGCTAATGCATGCTAGGCTTAATACCTAGGTGATAGGTGCAGCAAGTCACCATGGCACACATTCACCTATGTAAGAAACCTGCACATGTACGCAGGAACATAAAAAAAAGTCTTTGGTTCATTATCAAATATATAGCAACTAAAACAGTGCAACTACATAATAGGCACTAAAATATGTTTGAAAATGGGAAAATGAATGAACAGTTAAAGGAGCTGTAATACACTCTAAAATATGGTTCATGGAGCTCAATATCACAGTCTCAAGTCTAGTTGAAGATGGGTTCATATTTAGTTGACATTTAACAGAAGCAAATTTGTTATGATTAGACAACAGATTACAAGTACTTGGGAGAATGTTATTATTATTATTATTTTATTATTATTATGATTTGCCTGAGACAGAGTCTCACTCTGTCACCCAGGCTGGAGTGCAGTGGGGTGATCTTGGATCACTGCAACCTCTACCTCCCGGGTTAAAGCAATTCTCCTGCCTCAGCCTCCCAAGTAGCTGGGATTACAGGCGTATGCCACCATGCCCAGCTAATTTTTTGTGTTTTAGTAGAGATGGGGTTTCACCATGTTGGCCAGGCTGGTCTTGAACTCCTGACCTCATGATCTGCCTTTTCAGCCTCCCAAAGTGTTGGGATTGCAGGTGTGAGCCACTACACCCTGCCGAGGATAATTTTAAAAGGTAAAGTTGGTGATTTGAAAATTTTTTCAAATTTCTGTTTCCTCTGTATCTCCCAGCAGGCACTAGTCAGTACCCAACTTGCTCTCTAAGGCATTGTCTAGTGATAACAACATTGTTAAAGCACATGGGTTCCATGAAAAGAACTCCTTTTATTTAGGAGGATGCAGAAGAT
>NW_016898314.1:0-597 GCF_001698545.2 Rhinopithecus bieti | reverse complement strand
ACATAGGTATACATGTGCCAGAGTGGTTTGCTGCACCCATCAACCCATCACCTACATTAAGTACTTCTCGAAATGTTATCCCTCCCCTAGCCCCTACCCCTGACAGGCCCCTGTGTGTGATGTTCCCTCCTTTGTGTCCATGTGTTCTCATTGTTCAACTCCCACTTGTGAGTGAGAACATGCAGTGTTTGGTTTTTTGTTCCAGTGTTAGTTTGCTGAGAATGATGGTTTCCAGCTTCATCCATGTCCCTGCAAAGGACATGAACTCATCTTTTTTTATGGCTGCATAGTATTCCATGGTGCATATGTGCCACATTTTCTTTATCCAGTCTATTATTCATAGATACTTGGATTGGTTCCAAGTCTTTTGTGAATAGTGCCGCAATAAACATAGGTGTGCAGGTGTCTTTGTAGTAGAATTATTTATAATCCTTTGGGTATATACCGAGTAACAGGGTTGCTGGATCAAATGGTATTTCTAGTTCTAGATCCTTGAGGAATCACCACACTGTGTTCCACAATGGTTGAGCTAATTTACACTCCCACCAACAGTGTAAACGCTTTCCGATTTCTCCACATCCTCTCTAGCATATGTTG
>NW_016898313.1:0-596 GCF_001698545.2 Rhinopithecus bieti | reverse complement strand
AATGGCACAATCTTGGCTGACTGCAATCTCTACCTCCTGGGTTCAAGTTGTTCTCCTGCCTCAGCCTTCCTAGTAGCTAAGATTACAGGCATGCGCCACCACAACCGGCTAATTTTTTTTTTGTACTTTTAGTAGAGATGGGGTTTCACCATGTTGGCCAGGTTGGTCTCAAACTCCCGACTTCAAATGATTGGCCCACCTCAGCCTCCCAAAGTGCTGGGATTACAGGCGTGAGCCACCACGCCTGGCCTGACTTACAGATTTTAAGGCCTCTCTTGGCTGTGAGAGTCTGTGATGCTGGGAAGGCCCTGTGTGGATGGAGGGAACGTGAAGGGCTTCGGAGCTGGGCCATGTCCTCTGGCTGCACCTCCCGTTCAGGGGCTGGCGGGGTGCTTTTCAGGCAGCCTGTCTAGATAATCAATCCTAAGTCTCACGAATATCTCGAGAACCTGCCAAGGTCAGCTCAGACCAGGACTCAGAGGCGGCCAGCATACATCTGGGATTCGGGTCACTTGACTAGGCTGAGCCAGACCTCGCACAGCTCAGAAGGCTGGGAAGGTTTGGAAAGCTCTTCTTTCTTCTTTCTGCCTGCCCCG
>NW_016898312.1:6180-7494 GCF_001698545.2 Rhinopithecus bieti | reverse complement strand
CAGCACAGAATTTCCCTCTTTTTACTTTTCTCCAAGAGTTTCTCTGAAAGGTGAGGCAACTTCCACATCTTCATTCAGGGCTTTGAAGTTTAAAGCTGTCCCAACACCCTCCTCTCCATCCTTACATCTTAGGAAAACACAAACAAAATAGTGAGGAGAGCAGAGCTGAGCAAGAAAATAAGCCAACTACGTCTGTATCCCATGAACTCTTGTCAAATCCTTTGTAGGAAATACACAAAAGGAGCACAAAGCCTTCATGAAGCTCCATTTAGGGACACGGCTGAATAGATTCCCCAAAATGGGGAGGACCTCATATGATTAAACAGAGAAACTGTCATGTTTAAGACAACATGGCTTCCTTTTCATCCCATGATACTACATAGTAGTTTAATCACAACTTTACCCAGCTAGGCGGAAAAAAGTGATCTATTCATGTCATGCTGAAGAAACAGAGATTGGAGACAAAGTCAAGAAAATAGCCATGATTTCTGAAGTTTAAGATCTTTTATTAATAAAAAGTACAATAATTAAACTGAACAAGATTGCTTAGTACCCAAGCACACACCCTGCATGGATGCCATAATGGGAGAGTCTCTGAAGTAGAACAGAGTAGCCTCTAAGTGGCCATGCTAACAGAGGCAAATCTTGAGTATCTCCAGATTCATAACAGACTTGTTTATGAGAGATTGCTCATGATCCTAGCCTCAAAGCCATGCCTCTGAAGCAAGAACTAGTATAAAATAGAGGAAAACAAGGTGTTGCTCTAAAGCACTAAAATAATGAGGCACAAACATAAGTGTTATAGAGACTAAAGCTTAATGTACTGCTTTATAATTTATTTAAACAAACTAACAATGACAAAAAATCCAACTGATCCTTTCACTGCAGGCTCCTTTCCCCAACACAAAAAAAGAGAACCAGTTTCTGGCACTGCTCACCTGTGTGACCTCCTGTCAAAAAACAGGGATGGACACCACTAGGAAGTCTCTTCCCCTTTTAATTCTGTAATACAATGAAAACAGCACTGCATACAGCATAGTTATAAAGTAATGTCCAACACAGTTACTTGTAGCGACTCTAGGAAAGGAAGGAGAGTTTTAACAGTTGACAAAATAATATCTCTTCCCCTGACCCCACCCCAACACCAGAAAAGGAAATGGAAAGTAAAACCAGTGTTTGGAAAACAAAGAAATACCCTGCCACTGGTATAAATCCCATCTTCTTCCAACCCACTCCCACCCCCAACCACCCCACCCAACTTCCCTCCTCCTACCTATACTATTCAGAGTAAAGTAAGTTGGGAAAGAGAAAATA
>NW_016898312.1:0-1760 GCF_001698545.2 Rhinopithecus bieti | reverse complement strand
AAAAAAAAAAAAAAAAAAAAAAAAAAAAACAACTAGACATTATAGAAGTGTTAGAAGTATGTGCCTGATGTTATATGGCAATGACCACAAGGACACTTTACTTGCTATTTAATCAGCTGTAAATGATTTTGAGTTCTAAAGTTTTCTGAAGAATAACATATAAAATTAGACAAATATTGAAACCAATCACATAAACTTTAATTTGGTTTAATAATGTGATCCTGGCCAGGCGTGGTGGCTCACTCCTGTAATCCCAGCACTTTGGGAGGCCGAGGCAGGCAGATCACTTGAGGTCAGGAGTTTGAGACTAGCCTGGCCAACATGGTGAAACCCCATCTCTACTAATAATACAAAACTTAGCCAGGTGTGGTGGCACGCACCTGTAATCCAAGCTATTTGGGAGGCTGAGGCAGGAGAATCACTTGAACATGGAAGGCGGAGGTTGCAGTAAGCAGAGATTATGCCACTGCACTCCAGCCTGGGTGACAGAGTAAAACTGTCTCTCAAAAAATAAATAAATAAAATTCTGTGATCCCTAGGAGAATAAGCATGCAGGTGTATAAGGGCTCAAGGAAGCATCTAGAGAAAAAATCTGACCCGTATTTGTCTCATCTGTAAAATATGAGGAATGGGCAGGACTAGATGGTTAACGGGATCCCTTCTTGGTGCTAGAATTCTACAATTTAGTGAGAATGGACAGCCTCAGGAAATAGTAACCTAAAGTATTCATGCAGGGTTGAAAAGAAAAGGTGTTCAATATAAAGACAATCTTTAAAAGAGAGGCTGAGTCCAAATTCAAGTGATGCAAAGCCCCTTCCCCACCCCTGACCCCAGGAAAGGAAATATGCCATGTGGAGGTAGATCTATGGTCCAGGGCCAGGAACAGAGGATTTTGTGCCCCAGGTAATATTATAAAACAATCTGATTGGGCAGCCAAATGAGTATATTATGCAACCTGCTATAATAGCTAAAACAAATGGCTTAGGTTTTCATAGCAGTTGCAGAACATCAAATTGCTTTTGTATGTCAGTTTTCATGAAAAGCATCTTATGTTTCATTTGAAACACAGGAGTGAATGCCAATAATTCCATGGAGTGAACAACATTCTGTTCTTCCAACCCCTCACTTCTGTATAACATGTCCCTAGTGCGTGATTTCTCATCATGCAATATACTCAATTATTTCTTTGTGTAAACAAAAAAATAAACAGTACAGCCAGCCCCTCAAGACACTGTCTCAACAGCCTGCCATTTGAATGAGGTTTGTGATTAACAGCACTTTTGATATCCTATCCAAATAAATGAACTCCCCTATTTGTTCTCAGGATCATCCTAGGTCTGTTTGTTCCTCTGCCCAACCTACTCTCCTGGAACATTTTCTCCTTACTGATATGTCTATGTGTGCTTTGAATATTTGTCCAACTTTAACCTAACAAATAATAATTGTGCAGCAAAATCTTTAATCCTGAAGGAGAAAGTGGAAGAGAAGAAAAGAGGAGGAGAAGGACAAGAACTCCTCATTCCCTTGATGAACTTAAGAAGCAGAAGCACCAGCACTGTCTGAAAACCAAACTTTAAGAAGAAATAGGATTAGATTTATTAAAACCTTTTGAGTGTGGTATGGGACTCAGCTTATTCACTGGGAATGTGCCTCATACTCAGAAACCAAATCCCTGTAAATCTTACAAATCAACTACATTGTTATGCTCTTTCCATTTAGGAAGTTAAAAAAGTCATTTAGGACACTATCAAACCACTCTT
>NW_016898311.1:0-1938 GCF_001698545.2 Rhinopithecus bieti | reverse complement strand
TTTATGGTTTTGGGTTTAACATTTAAGTCTTTAAGCCATCTTGACTTAATTTTGTATAAGGTGTAAGGTAGGGTCCAGTTTCAGTTTTCTGCACATGGCTAGCCAGTTTTCCCAACACCATTTATTAAGTAGGAATCTTTTCCCCGTTGCTTGATTTTGTCAGGTTTGTCAAAGATCAGATGGTTGTAGATGTGTAGCATTATTTCTGAGGCCTCTGTTCTGTTCCATTGGTCTATATCTCTGTTTTGGTACCAGTACCATGCTGTTTTGGTTACTGTAGCCTTGTAGTATAGTTTGAAGTCAGGTAGTATGATGGCTCCAGCTTTGTTCTTTTGTTTAAGATTGTCTTGGCTATAGGGGCTCTTTTTTGGTTTCATATGGAATTTAAAGTAGTTTTTTTCTGGTTCTGTGAAGAAAGGTAGCTTGATGGGGATGGCATTGAATCTATAAATTACTTTGGGCAGTATGACCATTTTCATGAAACTGATTCTTCCTATCCATCAGCATGGAATGTTTTCCATTTGCTTGTGTCCTCTATTATTTCCTCGAGCAGTGGTTTGTAGTTCTCCTTGAAGATGTCCTTCCCCTTGTAAGTTGAATTCCTAGGTATTTTATTCTCTTTGAAGCAATTGTGAATGGGAATTCACTCATGATTTGGCCTCTGGTTGTCTATTATTGGTGTATAGGAATGCTTGCGATTTTGCACATTGATTTTGTATTCTGAGACTATGCTGAAGTTGCTTATCAGCTTAAGGAGTTTGGGGCTGAGACGATGGGGTTTTCTAAATATACAATCGTGTCATCTACAAACAAGACAATTTGACTTCCTCTCTTCCCATTTGAATACGCTTTATTTCTTTCTGTTGCCTGATTACTGTAGCCAGAACTTCCAATACTATGCTGAATAAGACTGGTGAGAGAGGGCATCCTTGTCTTTTGCTGGTTTTCAAAGGGAATGCTTCCAGCTTTTGCCCATTCAGTATATTGGCTGTGGGTTTGTCATAAATAGCTCTTATTATTTTAGATATATTCCATCAATATCTAGTTTATTGAGAGTTTTAGCATGAAGGGTCTTGAATTTTGTCAAAAGCCTTTTCTGCATCTATTGGGACCAT
The DNA here is from genome assembly GCF_001698545.2 of Rhinopithecus bieti. Taxonomy (NCBI): domain Eukaryota; kingdom Metazoa; phylum Chordata; class Mammalia; order Primates; family Cercopithecidae; genus Rhinopithecus; species Rhinopithecus bieti. The sequence continues at coordinate 823 of NW_016898311.1, read as the reverse complement.
CATGTGGTTTTGTCATTGGTTCTGTTTATGTGATGGATTACATTTATTATTTTGCATATGTTGAACCAGCCTTGCATCCCAGGGATGAAGCTGACTTGATCATGGTGGATAAGTCTTTTGATGTGCTGCTGGATTCGGTTTTCCAGTATTTTATTGAGGATTTTGCATCGATATTCATCAGGGATATTTGCCTGAAATTTTCTTTTTTTGTTGTGTCTCTGCCAGGTTTTGGTGTCAGGGTGATGCTGGCCTCACAAAAGAGTTAGGGAGGATTCTTTCTTTTCTATTGTTTGGAATAGTCTCAGAAGGAATGGTACCAGCTCCTGTTTGTACCTCTGGTTGATTTTGGCTGTGAATCCGTCTGGTCCTGCACTTGTTTTGATCGGTAGGCTATTAATTACTGCCTCAATTTCAGAGGCAGTTATTTGTCCATTCAGGGATTTGACTTCTTCCTGGTTTAGTCTTGGGAGGGTGTAAGTGTCCAGGAATTTATCCATTTCTTCTAGATTTTCTAGTTTATTTGCGTAGATGTGTTCATAGTATTCTCTGATGGTAGTTTGTATTTCTGTGGGATCAGTGGTGATATCCCCTTTATTATTTTTTATTGTGTCTATTTGATTATTCTGTCTTTTCTTCTTTATTAGTCTGGCTAGCAGTCTATTTTGTAAATCTTTTCAGAAAACACATCCTGGATTCATTGATTTTTTGAAGCGATTTTCATGTTTCTATCTGTTTTAGTTCTGCTCTGATCTTAGTTATTTCTTATCTTCTGCTAGCTTTTGAAATCGTTTGCTCTTGCTTCTCTAGTTCTTTTAATTGTGAT
>NW_016898310.1:0-961 GCF_001698545.2 Rhinopithecus bieti | reverse complement strand
ACCATTAAATATATACATAAAATGGAATACTATATATATGACTGAGTAGTATTCATTATATATACATTATATATTACATATCATATATTTTATATATAATATATTATATATATATACACACACACATACCACAGTTTCTTTATCCACTCATTGATTAATGGGCATTTGGGTTTGCTCTGTGATTTTGCAATTGTGAATTGTGCTGTTATAAACATGCATGTGCAAATATCTTTTCATATAATGACTTATTTTCCTCTGGGTAGATACCCAGTACTGGGATTGCTGGATCAAATGGCAGAACTAATTTTATTTCTTTAAGGAATCTCCACACACGATTTTCCATAGTGGTTGTACTAGTTTACATTCCCACCAGCAGTGTAGAACTGTTCCCTATCACTACATATACACCCAAATCTACTGTTTTTTGATTTTTTGATTATGGCCATTCTTGCAGGTGTAAGGTGTTATTTCATTGTGGTTTTGATTTGCGTTTCCCTGATGATTAGTGATGTTGAGCATTTTATATGTTTGTTGACCATTTGTATATCTTCTTTTGAGAATTGTCTACTCATGTCCTTAGCCCATTTTTTGATAGGATTGTTTTTTTTCTTACTGATTTGAGTTCATTGTAGATTCTGGATATTAATCCTTCTGTCAGATGTATAGAGTGTGAAAATTTTCTCCCACTCTGTGAGTTGTCTGTTAACACTGGTGACTGTTCCTTTTGCTGTGCAAAAGCTCTTTAGTTTAATTAAGTCCCAGCTATTTATCTTTATTTTATTGCATTTGTTTTGGGGTTCTTGGTCATGAAATCCTTGCCTAAGCCAATTGTCTAGAAGCATTTTTTCAATGTTATCTTCTAGAATTTTTTTTTTTTTTTTTTTTTTTTTTTTTTTTTTTTTTTTTTTTTTGATACAGAGTCTCGCTCTGTCCCCCAGGTTGGAGTGCAGTGGCGCGATCT
>NW_016898309.1:0-928 GCF_001698545.2 Rhinopithecus bieti | reverse complement strand
GTTAGGAGGAGGAAATTTCCCGCCTAATAAATTTTGGTCAGACAGGTTGTCTGCTCTCAAACCCTGTTTCCTGATAAGATGTTATCAATGACAATGCATACCCGAAACTTTATTAGGAATTTTAATTTCACCCCATCTGGTGGTCCTGTGATCTTGCCCTGCCTCCACTTGCTTTGTGATATTTTATTACCTTGTGAAGTATGTGATTTCTGTGACCCACACCCTATTCATGCTCTCCCTCCCCTTTTGAAAATCGCTAATAAAACTTGCTGGTTTTACGGCTTGGGGAACATCATGGATCCTGCTAACATGTGATGTCTCCCCGAACACCCAGCTTTAAATTTCTCTCTCTTGTGCTCTTTCCCTTTATTTCTCAAACCAGCCAAGACACTTAGGAAATAGAAAGGAACCCACATTAAACATCAGGAGCGGGTTCTCCCGACATCTGGTGATGATGAAATCTCTCAGCATTTGCTTGTCTGTAAAGGATTTTATTTCTCCTTCACTTATGAAGCTTAGTTTGGCCAGGTATGATATTCTGGGTTGCAATTTCTTTTCTTTAAGAATGTTGGATATTGGCCCCACTCTCTTCTGGCTTGTAGAGTTTCTGTAGAGAGATCCACTGTTAGTCTGATGGGCTTCCCTTTGTGGGTAACCTGACCTTTCTCTCTGGCTGCCCTTAAAATTTTTTCCTTCATTTCAACCTTGGTGAATCTGACAATTATGTGTCTTGGGGTTGCTCTTCTTGAGGAGTATCTCTGTGATGTTCTCTGTATTTCCTGAATTTGAGGGCTGGCCTGCCTTGCTAGGTTGGGGAAGTTCTCCTGGATAATATCCTGAAGAGTTGGATATTAACTAACTTGGTTCCATTCTCACTGTCACTTTTCGGTACCCCAATCAAACATAGATTTGGTCTTTTCACATAGTC
>NW_016898308.1:0-488 GCF_001698545.2 Rhinopithecus bieti | reverse complement strand
CTCTAAGGACTTGCTTTATGAATCTTGGTGCTCCTGTATTGGGTGCATATATATAGGATAGCTAGCTCTTCCTGATGAATTGATCCCTTGACCATTATGTAACAGCCTTCCTTGTCTCTTCTGATCTTTGTTGACTTAAAGTCTGTTTCATCAGAGACTAGGATTGCAACCCCTGCTTTTCTTTGTTTTCCTTTTGCTTGGTAGATCTTCCTCCATCCCTTTATTCTGAGCCTTTGTGTGTCTCTACATGTGAGATGGGTCTCCTGAATACAGTAAACTGATGGGTCTTGACTCTTTATCCAATTTGCCAGTCTGTGTATTTTAATTGGAGCATTTAGTCCATTTATATTTAAGGTTAATGTTGTTATTTGTAAATTTGATTCTGTCACTATGATGTTATCTGGTTATTTTGCTCATTAGTTGACGCATTTTCTTCCTAGCATTGATGGTCTTTACAATTTGGCAAGTTTTTGCAGTGGCTGGTACCG
>NW_016898307.1:0-479 GCF_001698545.2 Rhinopithecus bieti | reverse complement strand
AGACAATGGGGTTTTCTAAATATACAATCATCTCATCTGCAAACAGAGACAGTTTGACTTCCTCTCTTCCTGTTTGAATACCCTTTCTTTCTTTCTCTCGCCTGATTGCCCTGACCAGAACTTCTAATACTACGTTGAATAGGAGTGATGAGAGAGGGCATCCTTGTGCCAGTTTTCAAAGGGAATGCTTCCAGCTTTTGCCCTTTTAGTATGATATTAGCTGTGGGTTTGTCATAAATAGCTCTTATTATTTTGAGATATGTTCCATTAATGCCTAGTTTATTGGATGTTTTAACATGAAGGGGTGTTGAATTTTATCAAAGGCCTTTTCTGTATCTATGAGATAATCATGTGGTTTTGTCATTGGTTTTGTTTATGTGATGGATTACATTTATTGATTTGCATTATGTTGAATCAGCCTCACATCCCAGGGATGAAGCAGACTTGATCGTGGTGGATAAGCTTTTAATGTGCTGCTG
>NW_016898306.1:0-331 GCF_001698545.2 Rhinopithecus bieti | reverse complement strand
AAAAGAACAAGATCGGCCGGGCGCGGTGGCTCAAGCCTGTAATCCCAGCACTTCGGGAGGCCGAGACGGGCGGATCACAAGGTCAGGAGATCGAGACCATCCTGGCTAACCCGGTGAAACCCCGTCTCTACTAAAAAATATAAAAAACTAGCCGGGCGAGGTGGCAGGCGCTTGTAGTCCCAGCTACTCGGGAGGCTGAGGCAGGAGAATGGCGTAAACCCGGGAGGCGGAGCTTGCAGTGAGCTGAGATCCGGCCACTGCACTCCAGCCTGGGTGACAGAGCCAGACTCCGTCTCAAAAAAAAAAAAAAAAAAGAACAAGATCATGTCCT
>NW_016898305.1:0-940 GCF_001698545.2 Rhinopithecus bieti | reverse complement strand
ATTCTTATCTGTGTGCAGATCATCTCAAAACAAAATCTTTGGCCAGGCACAGTGGCTCATGCCTGTAATCCCAGCACTTTGGGAGGCCAAGGTGGGCGGATCACCTGAGGTCAGGAGTTCGAGACCAGCCTGACCAACATGATGAAACCCTGTCTCTACTTAAAACACAAAAAACAGCTGTGCATGGTAGCACACGCTTGTAATCCCAGCTACTTGGTAGGCTGAGGCAGGAGAATTGCTTGAAACCAGGAGGCGGAGGTTGCAGTGGGCCAAGATCACACCACTGCACTCCAGCCTGGGCGACAGAGCAAGACTCCGTCTCAAAAAAAAAGATTGAGTACACATTCGTAATGCTGAGTATAATAAATTTCCACAAAATTTATAATGGAATCTGGATCCATATTTCTTCTTGATGGCTTCTCCTGGGTCTTAAGTCTATTATTGACCTTATATTTTATTTCTTCTTCACTCACTCCTGCCTCTTCAAGCAATCATGGCTCTGAAGGAGCGCATTGGCTGGAGATACAGCCTCCTCTTTGTGGGCCTACTACAGTTAAACATTGTCATCTTCGGAGCACTGCTCAGACCCATCATCATCAGAGGACCAGGGTCACCGAAAACAGTCATCCAGGAAAATCGGAAAGAAGCGCAGTATATGCTTGAAAATGAGAAAACACGAACCTCAATAGACTCCATTGACTCAGGAGTAGAACTAACTACCTCACCTAAAATGTGCCTAGTCACACTAACCCGGAACTGGAGCCGAAGGCTGACATGCAACAGGTCCTGGTGAAGACCAGCCCCAGGCCAAGTGAAAAGAAAGCCCCGCTGTTAGACTTCTCCATTTTGAAAGAGAAAAGTTTTATTTGTTATGCATTATTTGGTCTCTTTGCAACACTGGGATTCTTTGCACCTTCCTTGTACATCATTCCTCTGGGCA
>NW_016898304.1:0-1920 GCF_001698545.2 Rhinopithecus bieti | reverse complement strand
TTCTGTGAGTGAAATTTACACGTCACAAAGTAGCTCTTCAGAAAGTTATTCCCCTGTTTCTATCTGAAGACGTTTCCTTTCTCACCATACGCCTCAACGTGCTCCTGAATATCCTTTCACAGACTAAACAAAACAGTGTTATGATACTGCTCGATGAAAAGAGAAGCTTCACTGTGTGAGCAGAATTCACATGACACAGAGCAGTTTCACCGAAAGCTTCCTTCTGGTTTCTCTCTGAGGTTATTTCTTTTCAGGATATTCTAAAGAGCATTTCCAAATGTCCTCTCTCAGATTCCACAGTAACAGTGATTTCAAATTGCTCAATCCAAAGAATGATTTAACTCTATGAGATGAATACAAGCATTACAAAAGAGTCACGCAGAAAGCTTCTCTCCTATTTTCGATGGAAGACACTTTCTTGCTTGACACAGGCCTCCGGTTGCCTCTTACTGTCCCTTCGCAGAACCCTCATAGGCTGATATTCAAACTGGGAAATGTAGAATAATCTTTAACCCTGTGGAAAGAATGGACATGTCAGAGAGCAGTTTCTTCGAGTGCTTCTCTCTGTTTTTTATTGGACTCCATTTCACTTTTTTCCCTTAGTCTTCAATGTGCTCCAAATATCTTTCTTTTGGTTTTACAGGAACACTGTTCAAACTTTGCCTTATGCCAAGGAAGTTATAACACCCTGAGTGGAATACACACATCACCAAGCACTTTCTCAGAAAGCTTCTCTCCAGTTTTATCTGACTATATTTCCTATTTCACCATAGGCCCAGATGTGATCTCAAACATCCCTTCGCAGATCTATTCACAAGGGAGTTTCCAAGCTGTGTAATGTAATGAAAGCTTCGTTTATGTGAGAGGAATAAACATAGCAAAAGCAGATTCACAGAAAGTTTCTTTTCAGTTTTATCTGAATATATGTCCTTTTCAACATAGTCCTGAATATCCTCCCTAAGATCCCTTCGTGGATCCGTCCATGACAGTTTCCAAGCTGCATAATATATAAAAGCTTTATCTATGTGAGATGATTACACGTATCACAGAGTAATTTTCTAGAAAGCTTCTTTCCAGTTTTGTCTGAGGCTATTTCAATTTTCACCATCGGCATTAACATGCTCCCGAATATTACTTGGTACCTGTTTTCCCAAAAGGGTTTCCCCTACGCTATATGAGAAGAGATGTATAACACTGTGAGTGGAATGCATACGTCACAATGCAGTTCCACGGAAACCTTCTCTCCAGTTTCGGTCTGAACTTGTTTTCTATTTCACCGTAAGCCTCAAAGTGCTCCTGAATATCGCATCACATGCTAAACATACACAGGGTTAGTAAACTGCTCAATGAAAAAAGAGGATTAACTGAGCGAGACTAATTAAGATGACACAGTGCAGTTTCACAGAAAGCTTCCTACTGGGTTTTCCTGAGGATATTTCTTTCTCCATACTCTAAGGATTGTTCCCAAATGTCCTTCCTCAGATGCCACAAAACAGTTATTTCAAGCTTCTCAATCCAAAGAATGGTTTAACTCGATGAGATGAATACACACATCATAAATAGTTGCTCAGAAAGGTTCTCTGCAGGTTTCATCAGAAGACGTTTCCTGGCTCACCACAAGCCTCTGGGCATCACCAAATATCCCCTCAGAGATTCTTCAAAGACAGAGTTTCGAAACTGGGCAACATAGAGTAAGCATTAACTCTGTGAAGTGAATGCACATATCAGGGAGCAGATTTTGGAATGCTTCTTTCTCGATTTCATTTCAGTACATTTCATTATTCGCCAGAGTCCTCAATGCATTGCGAAATAATCACCTTTTCGGTTTCACAGGAACAGTGTTCAAACGTTGCCTTGTGAGAAAAGTGTTATAACTCCCTGAGTGGAATGCATACATCACAAAGCAGTTTCTCAGAAATC
>NW_016898303.1:0-483 GCF_001698545.2 Rhinopithecus bieti | reverse complement strand
ACCAGCCTGACCAACATGGAGAAACCTCCGTCTCCACTAAAATACAAAATTGGGGCCGGGCACGGTGGCTCAAGCCTGTAATCCCAGCACTTTGGGAGGCCGAGACGGGCGGATCACGAGGTCAGGAGATCGAGACCATCCTGGCTAACACGGTGAAACCCCGTCTCTACTAAAAACTACAAAAAACTAGCCGGGCGAGGTGGAAGCGCCTGTAGTCCCAGCTACCCAGGAGGCTGAGGCAGGAGAATGGCGTGAACCCGGGAGGCGGAGCTTGCAGTGAGCTGAGATCTGGCCACAGCACTCCAGCCTGGGTGACAGAGCGAGACTCCGTCTCAAAAAAAAAAAAAATTTAAGTCTGAGTACCGTGTCTCAAGCCTGTAATTCCAGCACTTTGTGAGGCCGAGGTGGGCAGATCGCTTGAGGTCAGGAGTTCGAGACCAGCCTGGCCAACGTGGTGAAACCCCATCTCTATTAAAATAAAAA
>NW_016898302.1:0-830 GCF_001698545.2 Rhinopithecus bieti | reverse complement strand
CCTTCTGAAACTATTCCAGACAATAGAAAAGACAGAATTCTCCCTAACTCATTTTATGAGGCCAGCATCATCCTGATACCAAAACCTGCCAGAGACACAACAAAAAAAGAAAATTTCAGGCCAATATGCCTGATGAACACTGATGCAAAATCCTCAATTAAAAAAACTGGCAAACCAAATCCAGCAGCACATCAAACAGCTTATCCACCACAGTCAAGTCAGCTTCATCGCTGGGATGCAAGGCTGGTTCAACACACACAAATCAATAAACATAATTCATCATATAAACAGAATCAATGACAAAACCACATGATTATCTCAATAGATACAGAAAAGCCCTTCAGCAAAATTCAACAGCCATTCATGCTAAAACTCTCAATAAACTAGGCACTGATGGAAAGTATCTCAAAATAATAAGAGCTATTTATGACAAACCCACAGACAATATCATACTGAATGGGCAAAACTGGAACGTTCCCTTTGAAAACCAGCACAAGACAAGGATGCCCTCTCTCACCACTTTATTCAACATAGTATTGGCAGTTCTGGCCAGGTCAGTCAGGCAAGATAAAAAAATAAAGAGTATTCAAGTACTAAATGAGGAAGTCAAACATCTCTGTTTGCAGATGACACGATTGTATATTTAAAAAACCCCATCATCTCAGCCCAAAATCTCCTTAAGCCAATAAACAACTTCAGCAAAGTCTCAAGGTACAAAATCAATGAGCAAAATCACAAGAATTCCTACACACCAATTGCAGACAAACAACCAAATCATGAGTGAACTCCCATCCACAATTGCTACAAAAGAATAAAATACCTAGGAATAC
>NW_016898301.1:0-487 GCF_001698545.2 Rhinopithecus bieti | reverse complement strand
ATAAGTTGAACTGTCAGGAAAGTTTCATTAAACTCTCCGTTTGTTACCATGGAGAACTGAAGCTCTTTGAAGACCTTAAGCATGTCTCCAAAAAATTGGACTGTATTTTTTTTTGCACTTAGTGATTTACTCCTTACCCCTTGCCTCCCAAGAGAATGAAGAATGGACATAAGTATTAACATTAACATGTTGGCCGGGCGCGGTGGCTCAAGCCTGTAATCCCAGCACTTTGGGAGGCCGAGACGGGCGGATCACAAGGTCAGGAGATCGAGACCACCCTGGCTAATACGGTGAAACCCCGTCTCTACTAAAGAATACAAAAAACTAGCCCGGCGACGAGGCGGGCGCCTGTAGTCCCAGCTACTCGGGAGGCTGAGACAGGAGAATGGCATGAACCCGGGAGGCGGAGCCTGCAGTGAGCTGAGAGCCGGCCACTGCACTCCAGCCTGGGCGGCAGAGCAAGACTCCGTCTCAAAAAAAAAAAAAG
>NW_016898300.1:0-835 GCF_001698545.2 Rhinopithecus bieti | reverse complement strand
CTCCATCTCAAAAAATAAAAGAGAGCCGAATTCAACCCCTGAGCCACCTGTTTGCCACCTTGGCTTTAGATGCTTTTTTTTTTCTTTTTTTTTTTCTGAGACGGAGTCTCACTCTGTCCTCCAAGCTGGAGTGCAGTGGGACAATCTCAGCTCACTGCAGCTTCTGCCTCCTGGGTTCAAGCAATTTTCCTGCCTCAGTCTCCCAAGTAGCTGGGATTATAGGTTCACGCCACCACACCCGGCTAATTTTGTATTTTAGTAGAGACTGGGTTTCCACCATGTTGACCAGGCTGGTCACAAACTCCTGACCTCAAGTGATTGACCCACCTCAATCACCCAAAGTGTTGGGATTACAAGTGCAAGCCACAGCACCCGGCTAGATGCTGGTATTCCTAAGGATGATCATTTGCCCTTCTGGTTCACAATTCTGAAATTAATCACATCAATTCTGAGGACTTAAATTACTGCCTCGGTGAGAGGCTGTGTGGTGTGGTTAAGAGCATAGATCCGGAGCTGGATTACTGGAGTTGGAACCTTGGCTCTGGCACTTAGTAACTGTGTAGCTTTGATTACCTCACACAACTGTTTTTTGGTCTTATGTTGTCCAAGACACTGCCTGAAATTACAGGCATTAGCCACTGCACCCCACCTGCACACAACCTTTTGTTCCCTCATCTGTAAAATGGCAAGAGTGAAGGCACATACCTCATAGGGTTGTTGTGAGGAATCAATAAGTAAATGTATATAAAGATCCAACAGGCCGGGCGTGGCGGCTCATGCCTGTAATCCTGGCACTTTGGGAGGCCGAGGCGGGCGGATCACAAGGTCAGGAGAT
>NW_016898299.1:0-329 GCF_001698545.2 Rhinopithecus bieti | reverse complement strand
ACCTCTATGAAATGAATGCACATAACTGAGAACAGTTTCTTGCAACGCTTCTTTCTGGGTTTAATTTGAGGATATATCACTTTTCGCCATAGTACTCAAAGCACTCCAGAATATCAGTTTTCGTTTTACAGGAACATTGTTCAAACATTGCCTTATGAGAAAAGAGGTATAACTCCCATAGTGGAATGCACACATCACAAAGCAGTTTCTCAGAAAGCTTCTCTCCAATTTTATCTGAATATTTCCTTTTCACCATAGGCCTGAGTGTGCTCCCAAATGTCCCTTCGCAAATTCGTCCATGATGGCGTTTCAAAACTGCGTAATAGACA
>NW_016898298.1:0-332 GCF_001698545.2 Rhinopithecus bieti | reverse complement strand
GGGCGGATCACGAGGTCAGGAGATGGAGACCATCCTGGCTAACATGGTGAAACCCCGTCTCTACTAAAAAAATAAACTAGCCGGGCGAGGTGGTGGGCGCCTATAGTCCCAGCTACTCGGGAGGCTGAGGCAGGAGAATGGCGTAAACCCGGGAGGCGGATCTTGCAGTGAGCTGAGATCCGGCCACTGCTCTGCACTCCAGCCCTGGTGACAGCGCAATACTCTGTCTCAAAAAAAAAAAAAAAAAAAAAATCCAGTATTGTAATCCTAGCACTTTAGGAGGCCGAGGCGGGTGGATCACGAGGTCAAGAGATAGAGACCATCCTTGCCAA
>NW_016898297.1:0-834 GCF_001698545.2 Rhinopithecus bieti | reverse complement strand
TTTTTGAGACAGAGTCTTGCTGTGTCACCCAGGCTGGGGTGCCGTGGTGCAATCTCAGCTCACTGCAACCTCTGCCTCCTGGGTTCAAGAGATTCCTCTGCCTCAGCCTCCTGAGTAGCTGGGATTACAGGTGTGCACCACCACGCCCAGCTAATTTTGTGTTTTAGTAGAGATTTTGTATTTTAGTAGAGTTTCTCCAGGTTGGTCAGGCTGGTCTCAAACTCCTGACCTCAGGTGATGTGCCCACCTCGGCCTCCCAAAGTACTGGGATTACAGGTATGAGCCACTGTGCCCAGCTTTTTTTTGCTTTTTTTGCTTTTTTTTTTGTTTTGTTTTTTGAGACAGAGTCTTGCTCTGTCGCCCAGGCTGGAGTGTAGTGGCACAGTCTCCACTCACCGCAAGCTCTGCCTCCCGGGTTCATGCCATTCTCCTGCCTCAGCCTCCCAAGTAGCTGGGACTATAAGCGCCTACCACCACACCTGACTAATTTTTTGCATTTTTTTTTTAAAGAGAAGGGGTTTCACCGTAGCCAGGATGGTCTTGATCTCCTAACCTTGTGATCTGCCCGCCTCGGCCTCTCAAAGTGCTGGGATTACAGGTGTGAGCCACCGTGCCCAGACTTAAATGGTAGGTTTATTACTGGTTCTGCTTCCATGAGTGCCTGTGACCAGGGGAAAAGCGAGAGGAACCAGGGGCACAGGGAGGGGTCATCTCCACAACATTCCATTTATACACAGAACTAGGCAAGCACAGAGTGACTATTGTGGTTAGAAGTTGGCAGCAAAGGCTGGGTGCGGTGGCTCACGCCTGTAATCCCAGCACTTTGGGAGGCCA
>NW_016898294.1:0-938 GCF_001698545.2 Rhinopithecus bieti | reverse complement strand
ATTTTCACTACCCATGTCTTCTTGCAAGACAGATTGATAGTAATTCATATAGTACACTTGTGCTGAAGCATTTTGGTGAACTAAGTTATCGATGAAGCTTTTATCATTTGAAGAAGTACAGGTAGCAAACAAGGGAGCAGTAAGTAGGTTCTTATTACTATTATAACTCTTGTTGTAAGGGTTTTAATCCTCCTAGTGCTGGGTACCATTTTCTAAACATGGCCCCAGGATCAAATCCATGCCACACTTGCACAGTCACATGTGCCAGTTTTGTCATATGTCTAACTATGTCTTCAACTACGTGCCCTTGATTATGTGTAGGTAGCAATTAGTAAGGTTAAATTTCCTACAGACCTCTCCTTCAGCTGCTAGCAAGTAGTCGAGAGTCAATCTATTTTGATAGATAGCATTTCTCATCTGAGTTTCTTGCCAGGCCAGAATAGTCAAGGCTCTGCCGGTTTTATAGTGATTATTTTCAAGACAGCTTGCAACCATATGATTCGGTTGATCATGTAAATGGGGTCTGGTATCCCCACGAGGCATCTTGCACCTAAGAAGCAGGCCTATAATATTGTATGATTCTCTCAGAGGGCCGTTTATCATTTTCTCAATTTCTTATAGCTATGCTTCTCTTTTCACGGGAAGCATACACAAGGAAGCCCAGGAGTTCACCTGTTTTATGGGCAGTAGGAAGAAAGATGGTTTAATAGTGCCAATAACACAACTACCTGCCCACTGGTCAGGTACTTTGGCGTAAGTTCTATGACCACATATCCAGTATAATCCAGTGGGGCTGTCCAGTTCCGGTGGGACTCCAGGTGGGTCCACATGGTTTGCAACTTTGGGAATTTACTAAATGGATTTCTCTCTGTGTGATTTGAACTCCACCATGTGACTGTTTTGTGGTACCATTATACAGTTTTTGTCTCAGACAACTA
>NW_016898293.1:0-942 GCF_001698545.2 Rhinopithecus bieti | reverse complement strand
GTTTTCTCTTGCTTCTCTAGTTCTTTTCATTGTGATGTTGGGTGTTGATTTTAGATCTTTTATGCTTTCCCCTATGAGCATTTAGCGCTATAAATTTCCGTCTAAACACTGCTTTAGCTGTGTCCCAGAGATTCTGGTACGTTGTGTCTTTGTTCTCATTGGTTTCAAATAACTTATTTATTTCTGCCTTAATTTTGTTATTTGCCCAGTCATCATTCAGGAGCAGGTTGTTCAGTTTCCATGTAGTTGTGCGGTTTCGAGTGAGTTTCTTAATCCTGAATTCTAATTTGATTGCACTGTGGTCTGAGACACTGTTTGTTATGATTTCCATTCTTTTGCATTTGCTAAGGAGTGTTTTACTTCCAATTATGTGGTCAATTTTAGAATAAGTGCAATGTGGTGCTGAGAAGAATGTATATTCTGCCAATTTGGGGTGGAGAGTTCTGTGGGTGTCTATTAGGTCTGCTTGGTCCAGAGCTGAGTTCAAGTCCTGAATATCCTCGTTAATTTTCTGTCTCATTGATCTGTCTAATATTGATAGTGGAGTGTTAAATTCTCCCACTATTATTGTGTGGGAGTGTAAGTCTCTTTGTAAGTCTCTAAGAACTTGCTTTATGAATCCGGGTGCTCCTATATTGGGTGCATATATATTTAGAATAGCTCTTCTTCTTGCATTGATTCCTTTGCCATTATGTAATGCCCTTCTTTGTACTTTTTTATCTTTCTTGGTTCAAAGTCTGTTTTATCAGAGACTAGGATTGCAACCCCTGCTTTTTTTTTTTTTTTTTTTTTCCATTTGCTTGGTAAATATTCTTCCATCCCTTTATGTTGTGCCTATGTGTGTCTCTGCACGTGAGATGGATTTCCTGAATACAGCACACTGATAGGTCTTGACTTTTATCCAGTTTACCAGTCTGTGTCTTTTAATTGGAGCATTTAGCT
>NW_016898292.1:0-900 GCF_001698545.2 Rhinopithecus bieti | reverse complement strand
TATGATTAAGGGCAACGTGTGCTATTAAGGGGAAAAAATAATGGATAGCAAATCGCCTTAGCTTTCAAAATAATTTGTTTTATCATCTAAGAATACTTGAGGAACTTCTTTGATCAGAATTTTATTTCATTGACCTGTTAAAGCATTTCTGATTAAAGAAAACCATCTAATTTTGAAGCATTTCTGTATTTCACATGGGAGTAACAGAGACATTTGTTTCAGTGAGTTACAAGTTGCAGTTTACATCTTCTATAACACATGACTTGATTGCTCTAAGTTGCCAGAGGTATTGGGTAGCTGGTCATTGTTGTTTTAGTTTTTTGATTTTTTTTTGTTTGTTTGTTTTGTTTTGGAGTTACACTACATGTATAGTATTTCTCACATTAGCAGTTTTCCATAAAGAGGGCAAGTGTCAGGATAATAGGTGGACTTTTACTCACCTATTTTACCGCAATCTCACCCTGCAGGTGATGTCAATGCTTGCTGCTCCATCTTTATTCATCATTAATGTTAATTTATGACAACTCAGGGGAAAACCATAACAAGCCTAGTTTGGTTACAGGTACACACAAGCTTGAATATTTCTCTGCACTAAAATGAAAGTGGCATAGTTCATCACCACCTGCTACATTTTGTAGGCATCTTATCAGCCATAGAAATAGGACAATCTATAAAACTTTGGGGAGGGTAGGGGAGGAAATGACAAAGTGTCTGTCAAAACAGACATACCTAAAACAAGGTGATGTAGCAAATCTCTGTCACTGCTTGAGAAGAACTTTGAGCTTGTGGCAGTTTTGCAGACTTACATGACTTCAGCACTTTACAACATATTTTTTACTATGAATGTTCAATACAATTTAATATTTATAACTGATTTCTGAGAGATCTGCTCCATGTCTG
>NW_016898291.1:0-481 GCF_001698545.2 Rhinopithecus bieti | reverse complement strand
AGGTTGTTTGTTTTTTCCTTGTAAATTTGTTAAAGTTCTTTGTAGCTTCTAGATATTAGCCCTTTGTCAGATGGATGGATTGCAAAATTTTCTTCCATTCTGTAGGTTTCCTGTTTACTCTGATGATAGTGTCTTTTGCTGTTCAGAAGCTCTTTAGTTTAATTAAATTCCGTTTGTCAATTCTGGCTTTTGTTGCCATTGCTTTTGATATTTTAGTCATGAAGTCTTTGCCCATGCCTATATCCTGAATGGTATTGCCTAGGTTTTGTTCTAGGGTTTTATGGTTTTAGGTCTTAATATTTAAGTCTTTCATCCATCTTTCATTAATTTTGCATAAGGTGTTAGGAAGAGGTCCAGCTTCAGTTTTTTGCATATAACTAGCCAGTTTCCAAACAGCATTTATTAAATAGGGAATCCTTTCTCCATTGCTTGTTTTGTCAGCTTTGTCAAAGTTCAGATTTTTGTAGATGCGTAGCATTTT
>NW_016898290.1:0-223 GCF_001698545.2 Rhinopithecus bieti | reverse complement strand
TAATCTCAGGTTTGGAATCAGAGAACAGCAGCAATTGGTAGAATTGCTCCTGTTGGCAAACTGTAAGCTCTAATGGACTCATTGTTTATAATCTTCAATCTCCCTTCTCCCTTCTGTCTATAACAATAGCTGGTCCCCTTGGGAAAACTGACTCCTCCTCCCAAGTCCTGTTTCTGTCTCTTGCAGGTCCCAGGAAGAGAGTTAAAATGGAGACCCCATACCA
>NW_016898289.1:0-1860 GCF_001698545.2 Rhinopithecus bieti | reverse complement strand
CCTTTCTTCCTTTCTTTCCTTTTTTCTTTCTGTCTTTGGAGACAGGGTCTCACTCTGTGGCCCAGGTTGGAGTGCATTGGCACAATCACGGTTCACTGCAGCTTCGGCCTCCTGGCCTCAGGTGATCCTCCCACCTTAGCCTGCTGAGTAGCTGGGATTACAGGCACCTGCCACCACATCCGGTTAATTTTTTAATTTTTTGTAGAAATGGGGCTTCCCTATGTTGCCCAGGCTGGTCTCAAACTCCTGGGCTCAAGCAATCCACCCTAGGCCTCCGAAAGTGCTAGGATTACAGGCTTGAGCCACTGTGCCGGGCCATAGGATTTTCATCAAATATTTTGCAAAGGTTGTATTAGAAGTTTCATATAAATTCAATGTTTCTTAATACTTGCATTTTATTTTCATCATCATCATTACATATTGCAGAGAAATGCAATGACTTTTACATATAGACCCCTTAAATTCTCTCCAGTTTACCCCACAGGTGTAAATATAGTTGTTTATGCTTTTCACGGGAAGTCTTCTCTTGAATGTTGGGCCTTTGGATGAAAGAGCCTTGGGGTGAAGCCCTGGTATGGTTTCTGGGACATTGCAGGCCAGCCCTTTCTCCTTTTCCTTTATGCTTCCACTAAAATATTTCTGCAGTTAAAATTTATTTTGATTAATGCTTAAACATACATGGGCTACTCAGAATGACAGTGTATCCATTTATTAATTCATTCATCAAACATTAATCAAGCAAACCCCTCATCTTAGAAGACTGAGTTCCTGCTATTCCCTGAAGATGCCAGCACAGAAGACACAGATGCCAGCTTCCTTTCTGCTCCAAGAACCTCTGACAAGTGTGCATGGCAGGACTAGTAACACACCTGTGCCCTTAGCAATTTGCATCACCAATGCTTGAAGCCCCAGTGCCCAGGGCAGTGAGACCCAGTGAAATGAGACTGAGCAGAGAGGTAGGGCCTCAAAGCCAGCTTGCCATTTAGCAGCTGTATGCCCTTGGGCACTTTCATCATATGCGGAATGTGGACTATGATCCTAATACATCAAGGCTGTCACAAGGCCAGGTGAGATGCTGAAAAGGGAAAACAATAGAAAACCTGTAGATGGGACTCCGCATGTAACATCAGCCACCCAAGCGGGCAGCTGTGAGGAAGGCATCAGAGCAGGAAGTTGACCCTGGCCTCGGGGTCTGGGAGACAATAGAGGGGCACATGTAGGGTGACTTGGAGAGCCAGCCCATCCAAAGGGAGGAACTAAAACGTGGCTCCCTGTGTTCAAAGGCTTCTCATGAAAAGCTGGCTACTCAATTTTTTAATGCCGTTTTCCTGGTTTTCAAATGTGAGCACCAATTAACTTAAAACAAACAAATAAACAACAACACTGCACAGGCCGAACAATAAAGTTTGTAACCTCTGCTCACACTAGTGTTGGGGTAGTAAAGATGACCTGGGACCATGATGCATCACTGCAGGTGAGACTTCCAGGAAAGGGAGTGGGGCCCAGAAGGAGGAGAACCATCTTCCCTTGTCTGCAGGGCTCCAAACAAGACTGGAGCCACAGAAACTGGCCACCCATCGTATGTCCCTTCAACCAGAATGGGGCTCATTTTGCAATAGAGTGTCATCTATAAAGAACCAAAGCCAAAACTTCTAGGAAAAAAAAAAATAGGAGAAAATTGTGACCTGGGTTAGGCAAAGCTTCTTTTAAAAAATAGTAGTATGGATGATTTTTTTCTTTTGCATTTAACAAATGTCAACATTTCATCATATATACTTCACACTTGTATGGAAGAAAAGCTTACCAAAACTTTTTTGTGGCCTTTTCTAATCCCCTTTTTTTTTTTTTTTTTTTTTTTTT
>NW_016898288.1:0-387 GCF_001698545.2 Rhinopithecus bieti | reverse complement strand
AAAGATCACTAAAGAATTCATAAAGAGGCAGTTAATTTTATGTTATGTAAAGGAATTTTACCTCACTACAAAGAAAAAAAATTCTCCCTCAGAATTGTCACAACAATGTGAGCTCTCTTTTCACAGAGTACTCATAGCATGGGGTCCTGGTCCCTCCACAGTTCAGAACTGCCTGTGGCCAGGCCAGCCACATACTAGGCACGTACTCCATCCACACAGCCACACCATCCACCAGCTTCTCAACCTGTTACCAGTGGGAGGTATCTGAGTTACTGGCATCAAATCTATGGTCTGCAGTAACCTCTACAGAAGAAAGAATTTGACGGGAATAAAGTAGCAAAAGAGACTGAGAGAAGTTTCACAGCAAACATGGATATTATTTTAAAA
>NW_016898287.1:0-1828 GCF_001698545.2 Rhinopithecus bieti | reverse complement strand
ATTTTATTATTTTTATTAGTATGGAATTCTTGATTCATATTTATTTTATTTCAGCATTATAAAGATAACACTTAAAAGTATTATTTCTTTTGAGTATTTAGCTTTCTGTCAAATCGTTGCACTTTTGATTTTTTTTTGTGTTTTAGCTTCTTTTACATATTGTTATTGTCTCATATTTACAGGATTATTAGTAAAGATACAAAATACAAAACAGTTTGCTTTTATCTCAAAGGATTTCTTGAATGTTTTGTCTTTCATTATTGGATAATTTTCATCCTGTATCTCTTTACATATTGGTGCTCCTTCTTTCTCTCTTTTTTCTTTTACTGAGATTCCAATTATACTTATGTAAGACTGTCTCGCTATATCTTAAATGTTTTACTCAATTATTTTGTCTTTTCCATTATTTTCCTCCATGACTAATTAGTATGTTTTCTTCTGACTCATCTTCAAGATCATTGATTATTTCTTCAGCTATGTCTAAACTTACAGACATAAGCTTATGTTAAATCTTTTCATTCAATTATCAATTTCAGTTTTATATCTTTCAGTTACAGATTTTTTCTCTGTTATACAGTGTGGATCTGGCAACTCTAATACTTACAGCTCCTGTGAATAAGCTTCTATTTTATTTTGTTTCTGCTACATTTCCTTCATGTAGTCTTGTCTTTATGTGTTGCTGACTGTTTTGGCTTATGTTTATTGAAAACTTTTGAGATGATTTGAAGATTATCTGAAGTTGATCTGTAGTCCCTGAAAGTACCAGTCTATATTCATCCAGTTCACACTTTCTCCTGGGATATATTGTTTCCAAATTTGAACCAAAATATGCAGAGCTTTACCAGCAACCTGGCATGTTAGCAGATCCTCAATTCTAATTTTATCCATTCAGCCTTATAAGGTTGTCATAAGTGTGACTCAGATTATCTTTCTCTTAATACCTTTTGGCAGATAGCCCCATAGGCAAAGTGTTTCAAATGTTGGGATTACTGTCCACAGCCTCATTTTGATTTTCTTACATCAAACAGGCAATTTTCATTATTTTGTTAGCTTGCCAAAACTCTCCAATGGATCTATCTGTCTATCTATCTCTCTATCTACCCGTCTACCTCTCTACCTCTTCTAGCTTCTCTAGTTATTTTAGTAGAAAGGTTTATCTAAATTAACTAATATGCCTTAATCAGAAATGGGATATTAATTAGCAAGATGGTGTTCTCTCTCATACTACTTTGAGGGGTCAGTGTATGGGATGTTGTATCATGCTATAGTACAATTTTGCTGAAAATTGCTTTTAATTTTTTGGTGGTTCATGCTTGTAATCCCAGCACTTTGGGAGGCCGAGGTAGGCAGATCACCTGAGGTCAGGAGTTTGAGACCAGCCTGGCCAACAGGGTGAAACCCCATCCCTCCTAAAACACAAAATTAGCCAGGTGTGGTAATGTGTACCTGTAATCCCAGCTACTCAGGAGTCTGAGGCAGGAGAATTGCTTAAATCTGGGAGGCAGAGGTTTCAGTGAGCTGAGACCACACACCACTGCACTCCAGCCTGGGTGACAGAGTGAGACTCTGCCAAAAAAAAACAAAAAACAAAAAAAAAGCATGATGCTTGCTTCATTTTTTAATTCTAAGAACTACCATATAATTACAAGTATAGTTCACATCGTTAAATTGGAAATGAAATAAATTTGAATGAATTTTAGATATTTTCAAAAGATAAATTATTAGTTAAACTTGATCTTTATTATTTATTAGTGTACGTTTCCCCTTAAAAGGATTAGTTTTAAGTACTTTGGATAACGAGGATCTCCTATAATTTGAAGTCAATAGT
>NW_016898286.1:0-480 GCF_001698545.2 Rhinopithecus bieti | reverse complement strand
TTATATGCTGAATTTCTAATGTAGGCACATGTAGATGTCCATCAACATTTTCAATAGCTGCATAATATTTAAATGTGTAGACACACATCAATTTGCTTAGCCAACTGCCTATCTTGAGATACTTGGGTCATTTACAATTTTCACCCTTCCAAACAGTTTGAAGATGCACAGCTTTCCACAAGCCAATTATGTGATTATTTCCTAAAGATACATTTCTACAAGTGGAATTACAGGGTCAATGGATGTGCATATATTCCAATGGACCTTGTACCAGTGTATACTCCCACCAGCAGTTTGAGAGTGCTCCTCCCCGACACCCTCACCCTCACTGAGGCGTGGGAGCGAGGTAGATCTTCTATGTGTATCCCAACAACACTCTCTATGGTTCCACAAAGGCCCCACCTTAACCAACCTTATAAAGGAAATCTGATACAAGCACTAAAACTTATTCTTTCTTATTATTCCAAAGTTGTAACTATT
>NW_016898285.1:0-829 GCF_001698545.2 Rhinopithecus bieti | reverse complement strand
TTTTGGGAGGGGGTCTCTCTCTGTCACCCAGGCTGGAGTGCAGTGGCACTATCTCGGCTCATTGCAAGCTCTGCCTCCCGGGTTTACGTCATTCTCCTGCCTCAGCCTCCAAAGTAGCTGGGACCACAGGCGCCTGCCACTGTGCCCGGCTAATTTTGTATTTTAGTAGAGACGGGGTTTCACCGTGTTAGCCAGGATGGTCTTGATCTCCTGACCCTGTGCTCCACCCATCTCAGCCTCCCACAGTGCTGGGATTACAGGCGTGAGCCACTGCGCCCGGCCTCCAACCTAAAGTTAGTTTTCATGGGTACTTTACGCTTCCTTGTACAGCATGATTTTGTGGCCATTTTAATTTTAGAGTTAACCAAATTATTCCAGTTGCCAGAGGAGTATGATGCCTCCCTCTCAGAAAAGATGTGTTCTCCCAATTTATTTTGAAAACTTAAATATCTATCCTGCACATCTTAATCAATTTGGAGTAATAAGATGCTTTTATAGTTATTCTATGATTGCTATTTTCCATTGCCATTAACCAGGAATCAGCAAAACCAGCAAGCCGCGTGACTGGTGGTTGACCAAGTGCCCGCAGTCTGGAAAATGCCAGGCTCAGAGAGTCAGTGGGGAGATACGAAATAGCGAGGATAGGCCCTGGGGCCCTGGGACTAGGAATGCCGGATGGTAGGAGTCACCCCTCTGGGCTGGACCAGCAGGCATGCAGCCTGGCTGTGCATGTGAGCAGCTCAGCCACTCCACCCATGGTCTTTTGTCAGATTCTGCCATCATAACAGCTACCACATTACCTTTGACTAGTGTCCTCTAGTCGTGCTTT
>NW_016898284.1:0-834 GCF_001698545.2 Rhinopithecus bieti | reverse complement strand
ACTATGACTTCTTATAGTTACAATGGAATGCAAAGTGCATGTCATTTGAGTGGAAGCTGCTTCATCAGATGATGCTACTCATATTCAATATTGGTATATCATAAAGAATAGTACTGCATAATGTGTTTCCATTTTGGATCATTATTAGAAATCAGTCATCAGTGCATTAAATGAGAATGTGTGCAGCTGCAAGTTGAGTTGTGTGGAAGCTTCCAGGCTATCTCCAGTTTCCCAGAGCTTCTTTCTTTGGCAGATTGTGTCTAAGAGCAGCCACCTGGACATCACACTGCCCAAGAGCTGCCTCAACAACACCCATGGCCCCAACCTGCCACAATGTGGACTTTTCTCCCAACCTCCAATTCATTGACTTTAAACTGTGAAATGGGGATATAATGGTATCTCACTGACTTTTCAAAATATTGAATTGCTAAATATATGAAAATATCTGAACATTAGAAACTGGTAATAAATATTAATTAGTAGCAACCTGACTATTGAGGAGCTACTCTCCCCTGTTGTCAATCACTATTCCTTTTAGGGTTGGGGTAACAATAAATAAAATATACACATAGAAATATACATAGATATAGCTACACATGTATATATATATGCATCTATGTGAATATATATACTTTATATATACAAATCTGTGAATACACACACAGAGATAAACATGATGGATGGATATAAGATATATGTATCTTATATATATATATATTATATATATATATAAGAGAGAGCAAGATATGGTAGATGGATAGATGATAGATAGAGGAATAGATAGTATAGATAGAGAGATGGGGTGGATGAACAGTAGAGAGGTACATATGATGG
>NW_016898283.1:0-479 GCF_001698545.2 Rhinopithecus bieti | reverse complement strand
AGGGGCTCGAAGCTTTTCTGAGTTCGCGTCTTGGACCCTTGGCTCCAGGTGCTGGGGCCTCAGGGCCCTGCTGAGGGATAGTTTTAGACTGCTGGTCTTCTGACTCCCAGATCATCTTCCTGTGTCCCTGTAGTGCCAAGGGCTGAAGAGTTGGGGAGCAGGGCACCATGGGGTGGCAGGAGTGCCCTGGGCTGATGCGTCCCCACCATGAGTCAGGTGGAAGAGTTGGGAAGACCCTGTCCCCAGGCCCAGCAGATTAGTAGTGAGCATTTGAAGAGAGAACATGGACCAACCTGTGCTTCACCTATGGACATCAGTGACACCCCAGCCTGTGACTGTGGCCTGAGTGAGGAGGGGCAACTGCCTCCACTCCGCATGGCCCAGGCAGAAGCACCAGGCCCCACAATCTCCTCAGGGTGACCCTGACCTTTCCCCACCACCCATGTGCATACCTGGGCTCCCTTTTATCAGATATCCTT
>NW_016898282.1:0-1832 GCF_001698545.2 Rhinopithecus bieti | reverse complement strand
GAAATTTAAATGGTGCACTAGAAAATATTTCTTTAACACAAAATTTATTGGTAGAGGACAGGTAGTAGAGAACAAAAGGCAAAAGACGTGCAGACAAATAGAAAATGGTAGCTATAAATCATTCCTTATTAGTAATTACATTAAATATAAGTGTATTAAACACATGAATTAAAAGGCTAGAAATCGGAATGGAATTATATAAAAGATTCATCTTTTGCAACCTACAAGAAATATACTTGAGATTCAAAACTTGAGTAGTTGAAAGTAGAAGAAAAGGAAAAAATACACCATGCAAACATTAACCAAAATAGGGCTTGAGTTGATATACTAATATTAGTCAAAATATACTTTGAGACAAAATTTTAAGAGATAAGTAAGGATTTTATAATAAAAGGGTCAATGCATCAAAAGAGATAACAATTATAAATGTATGTGTACCTAACAATAGAGGCCCAAAATACAAAAGGCAAAAGCTGACAGAATTGAAGGGAGAAATCAATAATTTTACAATAGTTGGAGACTTCAAGACCTCCTTTCAACAATGGACAGAACTAGGCAGAAGTTCAACAAAATAGAAGTATTGAATACCACCATAAAACAACTAAACCTAACACACATCTGTAAAACATTCCACCAAACAGCTGAATACATTCTTCTCTAGTGCACAAGGAACATTCTCTAGGATAAACCATATTTAAGTCAGAAAACAAACCTCAATAAATTTTCAAGGATTGAAATCATGCAAAATATACTCTCCAACCACAGTGAAATAAAATTAGAATTCAATAACAGAAGGAAATTTGGGAAACTCACAAATAGATGGAAATTAACACACTCGTAACCAGTAAGTTGAAAGAAAGACCACGAGAAGTTAAAAAAATACTTTGAGAGGAATAAACACAAATAGTATCAAAATGTATAGCATACAGCTAACACAATATTAAAGGCAAATTTATAGCTGTAAATGCCTGTTAAACAAGAAAAAAGATTGCAAGTCTATAACTTTGTTTGTTATGCACCTTAAGAAACTAGAAAGAAGAGAGCAAACTAAAGCCAGAATAAGCAAATAGAAGGAAAAAATCAGAGCAGAAAGAAATGAAGTAGAGAAAATAAAGGCAGAAACATCAACACTTCATAAACTCTTCCAAAATTAGTAAAGGAGGGAGTATTTCCCAATTTGTTCTATGAAGCTAGTGTTACTCTGACACCAAAATCAGAAAAGATATCACAAGGATACTATAGAACGATATTGTTCATACAGACACAATAATCTTTAACAAAATATTAGCATACAGAATCCAGCAGCATATAAGAAAGATTATACAGCATGACCAAGTGGGATTTATCCTAAGAATACAAAGTAGGTATAACATATGAAAATCAATAAACATTAAATAATATTTACAAAAAAAGATTACATAATTATCTCAATAGAGGCAAAAAATTATTTAATACAATCCAAAACCCTTTCATAATAAAAGTGTTCAAGAAATTTGACAAGAAAGATATAAAAGATATCCATACTGTAAAGAAGATCTTATTCACAAATGACATGATATTGTATAAAGAAAAGTCTAAGATATGCATTCAAAAAAATATTAGAATAAACAAGTTCACAGAATTGCAGGATACAAGATGAATGTGCAAAATCTTATTTCTAAACACTACAAATAAACAACTCAAAACAGAATTAAGAAAACAACTCCATTTATAAAAGCAGCAAAAGAATTAAATACTTTGTACTAAATTTAGCAAAAGAAGTAAAAGTCTTGTACATTGAAAACAACAAAATTTAAAAAATTAAACACCTAAATAAATGAAGAGGCCAGGCG
>NW_016898281.1:0-332 GCF_001698545.2 Rhinopithecus bieti | reverse complement strand
AAGTTTTTTTTTTATTTTTTTTTTTTTCCTTTTTTCTTTTTTTTTTTTTTTTTTTTTTTTTTTTTTTTTTTTTTTTTTTTGAGACAGGGTCTTGCTCTGTCACTCAGGCTAGAGTACAATGGTGTGATCATGGCTCACTACAGCCTCAATCTCCTGGGCTCAAGAGATCCTCCTGCCTCAGCCTCCTGAGTAGTTGGGACTATAGGTATGTGCCACCACACCCAGCTAATTTTTTATTTTTTTGTAGAGATGCAGTCTCACTATGTTGCCCAGGCTGGTCTTGAATTCTTGGACTCAAGTAGTCCTTCCACCTCAGCCTCCCAAAGTGTTTA
>NW_016898280.1:0-487 GCF_001698545.2 Rhinopithecus bieti | reverse complement strand
CCACCGCCCGGGCTGAGCCGGCGCCCCGCAGGGCTACCTGGAGGAGCTGGTGCGTCTGCGCGAGTCGCAGTTGAAGGACCTGGAGGCGGAGAACCGGCGGCTGCAGCTGCAGCTGGAGGAGGCGGCGGCGCAGAACCAGCGCGAGAAGCGGGAGCTGGAAGGCGTGATCCTGGAGCTGCAGGAGCAGCTGTGAGCGCATGGCCTGCCCTAACCCCTGACCCCGGCCGCCCCGACCACATCACCGGGCGAACCCCATCTTCACTTCCATCGACTCTAACATCACCCGACACGAGCACCCACCTCTCCAGCATCAACCCTCTGATCCAGCCAGCCCACCCCGAGATGCCCACAATGATCTTCTAACATTGCCCCAGCATAAGATCCAGTGACCTCCAACAGCCAGAGCCCCACTTCACCCTCAGTTACCCTTCAGCTAGAGTGGCCATCCAACCTTACTACAGGGACCCCACGTCACTCACAAGGACCT
>NW_016898279.1:0-925 GCF_001698545.2 Rhinopithecus bieti | reverse complement strand
ATTACCAATTCTACACAAACTCTTCCAGAAAATAAACTTAATCTATGATGCCAGCTTTTTAGTCTGATATCAACCAGACAAAGACATTGCAAGAAAAGAAAACTACAGACTAAAATCCTTCATTTTAGAAAATGAATTCAGCAATATATAAAAGGATAAAATATGACCAAGTGGTATTTATCCCAGGGATGTAAGGTTAGTTTAACATGTGAAAATCAATATAATTCACCATCCACAGCAAAAAAAATCATTAAGATAACCTCAACAGATGCAGAAAACCACCTGACAAAATCAACACCTATTTTGTATAAAACTCAGCAAACTGGGAAGGTTATAGTACTTTCTCAACCAGATAAAGTTCATCTACAAAATCCAACAGCTAACATTATACTTAATAATAAAAGACCAGATGCTTTTGGGGTGATGAAAATAACTTAAACCTTGATTGTGGTGGCAATTATATGACTATAGATTATAAAATTCATACTGTACAATTCAAATTAGTGAATTTTATTGTATGTAAATTATATCAATAAAGCTGATTTTTTTTTTTTTTTTTGAACGGAGTTTCGTCCTTTCCCCGGGCTGGAGTGCAGTGGCCGGATCTCAGCTCACTGCAAGCTCCGCCTCCCGGGTTTACGCCATTCTCCTGCCTCAGCCTCCCGAGTAGCTGGGACTACAGGCGCCCGCCACCTCACCCGGCTAGTTTTTTGTATTTTTTAGTAGAGACGGGGTTTCACCATGTTAGCCAGGATGGTCTCGATCTTCTGACCTCGTGATCCGCCCGTCTCGGCCTCCCAAAGCGCTGGGATTACAGGCTTGAGCCACCGCGCCCGGCCAAGCTGATTTTTTAAACTGTCAATATTTTCTCCAGGGTTGTTCAAGAAATGTTAGTC
The DNA here is from genome assembly GCF_001698545.2 of Rhinopithecus bieti. Classification (NCBI taxonomy): domain Eukaryota; kingdom Metazoa; phylum Chordata; class Mammalia; order Primates; family Cercopithecidae; genus Rhinopithecus; species Rhinopithecus bieti. The sequence goes on along the minus strand of NW_016898279.1, from coordinate 29 downwards.
TTTTAAACAAGAGGACTGATTATAACAAC
>NW_016898278.1:0-1945 GCF_001698545.2 Rhinopithecus bieti | reverse complement strand
GGGAGCTGGAGGAGGCGGCGCTGCGGCACGAGGCCACGGTGGCTGCGCTGCGGCGCAAGCAGGCGGAGGGCGCGGCGGAGCTGGGGAGCAGGTGGACAGCCTGCAGAGGGTACGGCAGAAGCTGGAGAAGGAGAAGAGCGAGCTGCGCATGGAGGTGGACGACCTGGCTGCCAACGTGGAGACTCTGACCCGCGCCAAGGTGTACACGCCTTCCTCACCCCATACCCACCCTGACTTTAAACCAATCCCAACCCTAGCAGCCAATACTGTCCCCATACCCCTCCACCCGGTACCTGATCCTGAGCCCTGACCCATTCACCTGGCACCCAACCCCTTTTCTCAGCCTCCTGCCAGTCCTGACCTTAAGCCATGACTCCCAAGCCCTGTTCCCTGACTCCAGGTCATTTTGACCCAGCATCTACTTCCAGCCTTGGACCCTTGAACCAGCAGTAGTTGTGACCCCAGCCCTTGACTCTTGAACTCTGACTTAATACCTGTCCTGACTTCCTGTTCTGAACCCCAGCACCCTAGCCTTGACCTTTCTGCCACATAATCCTGACAGCTGACCTCTGACCACTGTCGCCAGCTGACTCCACAGCTACCATCCCAACTCTCGCCCTGACCCACCGGCCCTGGGACTGGCCCAGCCCTGTCCGTTCTGACACGTGTCTGTTAAGCACAGCAGTAGAATCTCTTTCCGACTTTGAACTTGGGGCTCTGCTCTCCCTTTGATTCCTGGGCCCACATCTAGCTTACCAGTTTCCGATCCCAGATCCCAGTCTCTGACTGGCAGACCCAGATCCTGCCCTCTGATGTACAAACTTGTTCTGACATCTAACCCCTGCCCCAACCTGGGATCCCAGGCCAGTGCAGAGAAGCTGTGCCGTACCTATGAGGATCAGCTAAGTGAGGCCAAGATCAAGGTGGAGGAGCTGCAGCGGCAGCTGGCAGACGCAAGCACGCAGCGTGGGCGACTACAGACGGAAAGCGGTGAGGCTGGGGCTCAGCTGGCCACACCAGGCAGGGCTTTGGTGCAGCCCTCACCAGCCTGACCTGCCCGCTCGCCTCTTCGCCTGCAGGGGAGCTGAGTCGCCTGCTGGAGGAGAAGGAGTGTCTGATCAGTCAGCTGAGCCGTGGGAAGGCCTTGGCCGCCCAAAGTCTGGAAGAGTTGCAGCGCCAGCTAGAGGAGGAAAGCAAGGTGGGCTGGCACCGGTGACCATGGAGTGGGCAGGTGGGTGCCAGAGCCAGTGGGCTGCACCAACGCTGAGGTCACTGGTGTCCCTGCAGGCCAAGAGCGCCCTGGCCCATGCCGTGCAGGCTCTGCGGCATGACTGTGACCTCCTGCGGGAGCAGCACGAGGAGGAGGCTGAGGCCCAGGCTGAGCTGCAGCGGCTGTTGTCCAAGGCCAATGCCGAGGTGGCCCAGTGGAGGAGCAAGTACGAAGCAGATGCCATCCAGAGGACCGAGGAGCTGGAGGAGGCCAAGTGAGTGCTTCGCTGGCCAGGCCCCTGCCATGCAGAGCTTTATGCCTGTGCCTCTGAGCCCCACTGAGGGTGGGTGAAGGGAGCTGCTGGGGCTGTCCTCCCTGCCTCCATGGTCCACAACTTGTCTGGCCCCATGGCCTAGAAAAAAGCTGGCACTGCGGCTGCAGGAGGCAGAGGAGGGTGTGGAGGCTGCCAACGCCAAGTGCTCGTCGTTGGAGAAGGCCAAGCTACGGCTGCAGACAGAGTCAGAGGATGTAACCCTGGAGCTGGAGCGGGCGACCTCAGCAGCTGCTGCGCTGGACAAGAAGCAGCGGCACTTGGAACGGGCACTGGAGGAACGGCGGCGGCAGGAGGAGGAGATGCAGCGGGAGCTGGAGGCGGCGCAGAGGGAGGCCCGTGGCCTGGGCACTGAGCTCTTCCGGCTGCAGCACAGCCACGAGGAGGCACTTTAGGCTCTGGAG
>NW_016898277.1:0-959 GCF_001698545.2 Rhinopithecus bieti | reverse complement strand
TGAATCCAGGAGTTGTTTTTTGAAAAGATCAGCAAAATTGATAGAACTCTACCAAGACTAATAAAGAGGAAAAGAGAGAAGAATCAAATAGACACAATAAAAAATGATAAAGGGGTATCACCACCATTCCCACAGAAATACAAACTACCATCAGAGAATACTATAAACACCTCTACACAAATAAACTGGGAAATCGAGAAGAAATGGATAAATTCCTAGACACATACATCCGCCCAAGACTAAACTAGGAAGAAGTTGAATCTCTGAAGAGACCAATAACAGGCTCCGAAATTGAGGCAAAATGAATAGCCTACCAACCAAAAAAAGTCCAGGATCAGATGAATTCACAACCAAATTCTACCAGAGGTACTAAGAGGAGCTGGTACCATTCCTTCTGAAACTATTTCAATTAATAGAAAAGGGGAATCCTCCCTAACTCATTTTATAAGGCCGGCATCATTCTGCTATCAAAGCCTGGCAGAGACAAACAAAAAAAGAGAATTTTAAGCCAATATCCCTGATGAACATCAATGTGAAAATCCTCAATAAAATGCCAGCAAACTGAATCCAGCAACACATCAAAAGCTTATCCTCCATAATCAAGCCAGCTTCATCTCTGGGATGCAAGGCTGTTCCAACATATGCCAATCAATAAAAGTAATCCATCACATAAACAGAACCAACAACCAAAACCACATGATTATCTCAATAGATGCAGAAAAGGCCTCTGACAAAATTCAACAGCCCTTCATGATAAAACTCTCAATAAACTAGGTATCAATGGAACATATCTCAAAATAAGAAGAGCCATTTATGACAAACCCACAGCCAATATCATACTGAATGACCAAATACTGGAAGCATTCCATTTGAAAAGTGGCACAAGACAGGGATGCCCACTCTCATCACTGCTATTCAACATAGCGTTGGAAGTTCTGGCCAGGCCAATCAGGCAAGAG
>NW_016898276.1:0-800 GCF_001698545.2 Rhinopithecus bieti | reverse complement strand
TCCTAGGTGTCTCGGCTGGTTTGAGAAATAAAGGGAAAGAGCCCACGAGAGAGAAATTTAAAGCTGGGTGTCCAGAGGAGACATCAGACGTCCACAGGATCCGTGATGTTTCCCAGCCATAAAACCAGCAAGTTTTATTAGCGGTTTTCAAAAGGGGAGGGAGTGCACGAATAGGGTGTGGTTCACAGAGATCACATACTTCACAAGGTAATAAAATATCACAAAGCAAGTGGAGGCAGGGCGAGATAACAGGACTACAGGATGGGGTGAAATTAAAATTGCTAATGAAGTTTCAGGTACCCATTGTCGCTGATAACATCTTTTCGGGAAACAGGGTTTGAGAGCAGACAACCTGTCTGACCAAAATTTATTAGGCAGGAATTTCCTCATCCTAATAAGCCTGGGAGCGCTACAGGAGACCAGGGCTTATTTCATCCCTTCGGCTTCCACCATAAAAGAGGGGCCGTCTATAAGCCTACCTTCCGGGCGCATTCTCTTTCTCAGGGATGTTCCTTGCTGAGAAAAGAATTCAGCGATATTTCTCCTATTTGCTTTTGAAAGAGGAGAAATATAGCTCTGTTCCTCTGGCTCACTGGCGGCCAGTTCAAAGTTACCTCTCTTGTTCCCCGGACATCGCTGTTATCCTCTTCTTTTTTAAGATGCCCAGATTTCATATTGTTCAAACACACGTGCTCTCCAAACAATTTGTGCAGTTGACACAATCATCACAGGGTCTTGAGGTGACAATCATCCTCCTCAGCTTACGAAGATGACCGGATTAAGAGATTAAAGTAAAGACA
>NW_016898275.1:0-831 GCF_001698545.2 Rhinopithecus bieti | reverse complement strand
TGCTCTTTCCCATTCAAATTACTTGAATCTATCAACATATGAAATTCCAAAATATTACTCTATTTCTATAACGATTCTAAACAAAGCCAAGGAAAGGCTGTGCCTATAATCATTTATATTTCCTAGGTTCAACTGGATAGTAAGATCCCATATCTGGTTAAACTACAGTTTAAAATAAGTGATTCCATTGAACGAGCTTGATGAGGATTGCCATTTATCAAGCATGCTCTATGGGCTAGCCTCTGCTTGCTAAAGGCTATATTTGAGGTCTTATATTTGGGTTGACTCTTCTAATTCTCAAAGCATGCCTTGACGCCAGTACTATTATCATCCTTATTTTAAAGATAAGGCTATGTTGATAATATATGGCAGAGCTTAAGTATTTCAAGAATAAAATATTAACACAATTATCATATAATCCTTCGTTTTAATATAATTTAGAAAGAAACTGTAGAGAACAGTATGGCGAAAGTAAGGACTTGTCAATGACAGCCTCTTCCCCAAAAGACTAGTGTTAGGAATGGCACGGGGTGGGAAGGGGTAGTAAGGAGCTTACTCCCAAATCCACATAAGATTTTATAATAGGAGACTACGGATGAATCAGCCATTGTAGCACCTAAGGATGTTAACATCTTTGTTTTCTTTTGCTCCTATTCTCTGTTCCTTTCCACTGCCTCCTCCTCCAACATTATTACCGTTGGTTTTGCTTTTATTCCCCAGGTGTTTAAAACATTATTGAAAGTTTTAGAGTTCTCTGAAACATCTCTTGAAATCCTTTGTGGAGGAAAGCAACACATATTTGAAGCCAAGGTATGAAAAACAAAATTGTAA
>NW_016898274.1:0-1664 GCF_001698545.2 Rhinopithecus bieti | reverse complement strand
CACAGAATGGGTCATTCTATCCACTTGATTATTAAAATCCTCTTCCACTGAGGTCACTTGTTGGTGAGCACGTACATGGGATACAAGTATCTTCACAGTTTTGACCACTCAGAGAGGTCCATCTATATACCTCTTCCTTAAATTTCTTTGTCATCAATTTTCCAATCATGCTTCTTCCAAGTCCCTGACCATCCAGCCAAACCATTGGCTACAGTCCATGAATTAGTATATAATCACACATCTGGCCATTTCTCCTTCCATGCAAAGTGCACAACCAGGTGCACTGCTCAAAGTTCTGCCCACTGGGAAGATTTCCCTTCACTACTGCCCTTCAGGGATGTCCTGGAAAGGGGCTGTAGTGCTGCAGCTGTCCACTTTTGGGTGGTGCCTGCATATCATGCAGAACTATCTGTGAACCAGGCCCTAGTCTTCTCTTCCTCTGTCAACTGACCATAGGGAACTCCCCACGAGGCCATCAGTGCAGGCTGGGGAGAGAAGGCAGGGTGACAGGAGTGGAGACCATGGGCATTTAAGTGACTTCCTCATGTAACTTACTTGTGTCTTCAGGACCTACTCGAGCCAGATCACGTATATACCACCTCCATTTAATGATGGAATGCTGCTGTGCATGACCCACTTTATGGCCTGATGGGTCAGAAAGCACCCAATTCATGATAGGCAGCTCAGGTCACATGGCAATTTGATGACCCATAGTCAAACTTTCAGTTTCCATCAAAGCCCAGTAACAAGCCAAGAGTTGTCTCTCAAAAGGAGAGTAGTTATCTGTAGAAGATGGCAGGGCATCCATCTATAGGCATCCACTGCGATTCACCTATGTGAGCCTGCCAAAGGCACCAAATGGCATCCCTATCTGCCACTGACACCTCAAGCACCATTGGATCTGCTGGGTCATATGGCCCAAGTGTTAGAGCAGCTTGCACCACAGCCTGGACCTGTTGCAGAACCTTCTCCTGGTCTGAACTCCACTCAAAATTGGTAGCCTTTCGGGTCACTTGACAAAGGGCCAGAGTAACACACCCAAATGAGGAATGTGTTGCCACCAAAATCGAAATAGGCCTACTAGGCGTTGTGCCTCTTTCTTGGTTGTAGGAGGAGCCAAATGCAGCAACTTATCCTTTACCTTAGAAAGAATAGCTCGACAGGCCTCACACCACTGGAATCATAGAAATTTTACTGAGGTAGAAGGTCCCTGAATTTTAGTTGGATTTATTTCCCATCCTCTGGCACGCAAATGTCTCACCAATAAGTCCAGTGTGTTTGCTACTTCTCGCTCACTGGATCCAATCAGCCTAATGTCATTAATGTAATGGACCAGTGTGATATCTTGCAGAAGCAAAAGTGATCAAGGTCTCTGCAAATAAGATTATGACACAAAGCCAAAGAGCTGATATACCCCTGAGATAGGACAGTAAAGGTATATTACTGGCCTTGCCAGTTGAAGGCAAACTGCTTCTGGTGAGCCTATGGGCAGGAATGGGGAAAAGGCATTTGCCAAGTCAATGGCTGCATCCCAGGTACCAGGAGATTGTTAATTTGCTCAAGCGATGAAACTGCATCTGGTATGGCAGCTGCAATTGGAGTCACCACTTGGTTAAGTTTACAATAATCCTCTGTCATTCTCCAAGATCCGTCTGTCTTCTGCA
>NW_016898273.1:0-940 GCF_001698545.2 Rhinopithecus bieti | reverse complement strand
ATTGTTATCTGGAGATATTTCCTTTTCACCATAGTCCTGAGTGTGCTCCCGAAAGTCGCTTCGTGGATCCGTCCATGACAGTTGTCAATCTGTGTAATGTAAGGAAACCTTTATCTATGTGAGATGAGTACACAAGTCACAGAGTAGTTTCCTAGAAAACTTCTTTCCAGGTTTTGTCTGAGGCTATTTCTCTTTTCATCATCAGCATCAACATGCTCCCGAATATCACTTGGTACTTGTTTCTCCAAAAGGGTTTCCCTGACGCTGTATGAGAAGAGAGGTATAACACTGTGAGTGGAATGCACACATCACAAAGTAGTTTCTCAGAAAGCTTCTATCCAGTTTTAAACTGAAGATATCTCCTCTTTCACCGTAGGCCTGAATGTGCTCCCGAATGTCCCTTCGTGGATTCGTGCATGACGGAGATTCAAAACTGCATAATATAAGAAAGGTTTGAACTATGTGAGATGAATAGATATATCTAACACGAAGCAGTTCCACAGAAACCTTCTCTCCAGTTTTGTCTGAGGATATTTCCTTTTGACCGTAGCTGTCCCTGCACTCCCGAATGTCTCTTGGTAGCTTTTCTCCAAAAGGGATTCCGGAATCCTCTAGGAGAAGAAAGGTATATTTCTGTGAGTGGAATGCACACGTCACAAAGCAGTTCCTCGGAGAGCTTCTCTCCAGTTTCGGTCTGAACATATTTCTGTTTGGACAAACGGAGGTAAGATGGCGCACTTTCGGGTTCTTCATTACCAACTTTCCCGTGCGAGCAAATATGCTGCCGGTGCCCAGGAAGGTGCAGACCAACCGGGCATGCACCAGGTGACGTCAATCCGAAGAGACCAAGATTTACCTGGTCGCACCTGCGGAACACCCCCCGACACACCCGTACCCTGCCTATTACCCTCTTTCTCCCAGAAAAGCCGCTCCCGGCAGA
>NW_016898272.1:0-482 GCF_001698545.2 Rhinopithecus bieti | reverse complement strand
GTTGTGAATTTGTTTTTTAATTTTTTGTGTAGGACTTGACAGAGGATCTGAAGACGTGGTTGATGCACAGGTCAAAGAGAAGATTCTCGCCATCACTGATGCACACAAAGGTGTAAGTGAAAATCACACAGATTTCATCTCACTCCAGTTAGAATGAATACTACCAACATTTGATGGCAGTTTTGTTTCTATAGAGTGTGTGTATGTGTTTGTGTATGTATACATACACAAACACACAACCCAAGGGTGCAAGGGATATTTTGACATATGTATGTGTAGCATCATGATCAATTCATCGTATCTGGCATCTCTGTGACCTTCCATCATTATTATTTCTCTGTGGAGAGAATATTCAGAACTGTATTTTCCAGCTGATTTTGAAAAAATTTTCTAGATTCTGTTGACCCTACTCACCTAGTCACCCTGCTGTGCAATAGAACACCAGAACGAATTCCTTGTATCTGAGTGTCACTCTGTACCCA
>NW_016898271.1:0-834 GCF_001698545.2 Rhinopithecus bieti | reverse complement strand
TAAGCACTCCTGAATATCCCTTCACAGACTAAACAAAACAGTGTTATGATACTGCTCAAAGAGAAAAGAAGCCTAACGGTGTGACCGGAATTCACGTGACTCAGAGCAGTTTCACCGAAAGGTTCCTTCTGGTTTTCTCTGAGGTTATTTCTTTCTCAGGATATTCTAAAGAGCATTTCCAAATGTCCTTTCTCAGATTCCACAGAAACAGTGATTTCAAACTGCTCAATCCAAGGAATGATTTAACTCTATGAAATGAATACAAACATCACAAAAGTTGTGCAGAAATCTTCCCTCCAATTTTCGATAGAAGACATTTCCTTGTTCTACACAGGCTGCCGGTTGCCACTTACTATTCCTTCGCAGAACCCTCAAAGACCGACTTTCAAACTGGGAAATGTAGATAAGCTTTAACCCTGTGAAAAGAATGGACATGTCAGAGAGCGGTTTCTTCGAGTGTTCTTTCTGTTTTTTATTGGACGAAATTTCACTTTCTGCCATAGCCTTCAATGTGCTCTGAATATCACTCTTTGGGTTTTACAGGAACAGTGTTCAGACTGTGCCTTATGAGAGGAAAGTAGTAACTCCCTGAATGGAATGCACACATGACCAAGCAGTTTCTCAGAAAGCTTCTCTCCAGTATTTATCTGACTGTATTTCCTATTTCACCATAGGCCCGAATGTGATCCGAAGTATCCCATCGCAGATCGATCCACGAGAGAGTTTTAAAGCTGTGTAATGTAAAGAAAGCTTCATCTATGTAAGATGAATAAACATAGCAAAAAGGAGGTTCCCAGAAAGCTTCTTTCCAGGTTTTTTCTGAAGATATTTCCA
>NW_016898270.1:0-330 GCF_001698545.2 Rhinopithecus bieti | reverse complement strand
GCAGCCAGCACAGCGCTGCTTGGATGGGCTTCTGCTCCCTTTGAAGGGCCCTCCCTTCATAGCCTCCTCCCTTCTTTCCCTGGATGCTGCTGCCCCGAGAGCCCCAGGTCTGGTCTTCTCTGTGCCAGGTGCGGGATGGGGCAGCCCACAGCATGGACACAGTGCTGCCTACCTGGAGCTGACCTTCCCAGGGGACATCAACAAGATGATTGTCTGAGGGAGGCTGGCAGGCAGGTGGGGAGGCCGCTCTGCAGAGGGGTCTCTGAGAAGCACTGTGCCAAAGACCAACCTGGGAGCTGGGCAAGGTGTGGGGAGTGGGCAGGGGACCCT
>NW_016898269.1:0-327 GCF_001698545.2 Rhinopithecus bieti | reverse complement strand
TTTTTTTGCTTTTAGAGACAGGGCTGTGCTCTGTCACCCAGGCTGGAGTGCAGTGGTGCAATCACAGCTCACTGCAGCCTCAAACTTCTGGGCTCGCGATCCTCTCGCCTTGGCCTTAGAAAGTGTTGGGATTACAGGTGTGGGCCACTGTGCCTGGTCTTGGTGCTTTTTTGGAGGGGTGGAGGTCTCACTATCTTGCTCAGGCTGGGAAGATCATAGCTCACTGTAACCTTGAACTCTTGGGCTCAAGTGATCCTCCTGCCTCAGCCTCCCAAATAGCTAGGACTACCACCCCAGCTGTTTTAATTTTTAGAAACAGGGTCTCAC
>NW_016898268.1:0-1924 GCF_001698545.2 Rhinopithecus bieti | reverse complement strand
ATGAAGGTCTAGAAGAGAATTCTGTCTTTCCATCTGTAGTCTCAGACTTTGACCTTTTAGACTCCAGAGAGGTTACAGCTATCTGGAGCCCCTCTTGAGTATACCATATATTCCCAAGCAAGAAGAATGAGAGTCACAATCTTATTAGAGAGAACTATGCTGGGCTTGCATGTGAGTGAGGAAAGAGGTATCAAGGAGAGCTTCTGGGACAAGGAATGCCTAAACTGTAGCTTTAAGGGTCAATAAAATTTGACATATAAAAAACAGGCAGGGAGTGCAAAAAAGGGGGGAATTTCAGGCACAGAGAATAAACAGCACGTAGAAAAGCTATGTAGCACTGTATACCAGACTTAGAAAGATGAATATGATACAAGCTCTGCCCTTGTAGAGCTCACAGTCAATAGGCTACCTATTCTGACTTCCTTTCCCAGTAATTAAGATGGCTTGTCCTAATGGTGGATTCAACTTCAAGCCTTCGGCCCAGAGGTAGCTTCAGGACTTTTTTTTGAGACAGGGTCTGGCTCTGTCACCCAGCCTGGAGTGCTGTGGTACAATAATGGCTCACTGCAACCTCTGCCTCCTGGGCTCAGAGGATTCTCCCATCTCAGCCTCCCAAGTAACTGGGACTACAGGCATGCATTACCACTTCCAGCTAATTTTGTATTTTTTATAGAGACAATGTTTCACCATGTTGCCCAGGCTGGTTTCAAACACATGGCCTCAAGTGATCCTGCTGCCTTGACCTCCCAAAGTGCTGGGATTACAGGTGTGAGCCACCGTGCCCATCCCAACTTCAGGATCGTGCAACCTGTGCAGTCACACAAAGCCCTGCACTCAGAAGGGCCTAGTGCTTGGTTTAACATTCTGCCATTGCCATCTTTTAAAATTCTAAATATTTTTTGAATAAGGGGACCACATTTTATTTTGCACAGGACCCTACAAGTAATGAAGGTGGTCCTGCTGGTGTCCCATGCTACTTTAATGTGCTGACATGAGGCAAAACACAAATGTCCACTGCCCTTTCTAGTACCCTTTTGTCTTCTACATACCACCCCAGCTGTTTCCCAGTGAGGGAAACTTTAGATAGACTTACTCCTACCCAAGTTTACAGGACTTAATAGCTTTCCCTTCCAAGGACTATTTGCCTTCTAAAAGAAGATAGCAGGCAAAGGGTGTAGTGCTCAAAGGAATGCATTTAAGGGTGGATATTGAAAACATAAAGTGTTTATCACAATTATAGCAGCAACAGCAGCAACAACAACATTTGAACTGAGTGCTTGCAAAGCTGCTTCTCACATATTATTCCATTGACAAAGCACAAGCAGTCTGATGGTTTATGTGCTGTATTCATAAAAGGTAAATCAACAAGTTAGATAAGGTTGGGGTAAGCTCCCTAAAACAAGCACGTTTATCCTGTGACCCATGGGAGACAAATGCTTGTACTCAGTATCTAGCAGTGTCCGTATCTAGCAGTGTTGGCGGTGGCTGTACCCTGTTCCCTCTTTCCTTGCTAGCATCAATTAAGGGGAACCTTTTGAGTACTAAAGCAAAAAAAGAAGGGGAGATTGTGTCAGGCTGAGGGGTCCCATTCATCATGTGGGAATTTACTACATGGACCCATCTAAGACAGCTAACATGGGTCTCTCTCTCATGAACACCATCATCACACCATCTGCCTGACCAGGTCCTCTTTTAATTATTTACAATCTGATCTTTTGGGGAAGGAAAACTGGTTTGCTCTTTTATTTTAGACAGATAAGCTTAAAATGAAACATAAAATCTTAATGTGTTACTGAGCCCTAGTTGAATTTAAAATTGACCTTTTTTCACGTGTGTTAAAGAAGCATTATAAGAAGCGATGTCTTGAAGTTTTGACAAACTTGCACTATTGAGAAAAGAGTTATCAACTTGAGACTTCAGGAAA
>NW_016898267.1:0-938 GCF_001698545.2 Rhinopithecus bieti | reverse complement strand
CTGTTTGCAGATTACATGATTGTATATTTAGAAAACCCCTTCATCGCAGCCCCAAAACTCCTTAAACTGATAAACAACTTCATCAAAGTCTCAGGATACAAAATTAATGTTCCAAAATCACAAGCATTCCTATAAATCAATAATAGACAAAGAGAGAGCCACATCATGAGCAACTTCCCATTCACAATTGTTACAAAGGGAATACAATTTACAAGGGATGTGAAGGACCTCTTCAAGGAGAAACTACTGCTCAAGGAAATAAGAGGACACAAACAAATGGAAAACATTCCACGCTCATGGATAGGAAGAATCAATATTGTGAAAATGGCCATACTGCCCAAAATAACTTATAGATTCAATGCTATTTCCATCAAGCTGCCATTGACTTTCTTCACAGAATTAGAAAAAAACTACTTCAAATTTCATATGGAATCCATAAAGAGCAAGTCTTGTATAGCCAAGACAGTCCTAAGCAAAAGAGCAAAGCTGGAGGCATCACACTATTTGACTTCGGACTATACTACAAGGCTATAGTAACCAAAACACCACGGTACTGGTACGAAAACAGATATATAGACCAATGGAACAGAACAGAGGCCTCAAAATAACACCACACATCTACAAACATCTGATCTTTTGACAAACCTGACAAAACAAGCAATAGGGAAAGGATTCCCTATTTAAAAAATGGTGTTGGGAAAACTGGCTAGCCATAGGCAGAAAATTGAAATTGGACCCCTTCCCTACACTTTATACAAAATTAACTCAAGATGGATTAAAGATTTAAACCTAAGACCTGGAACCATTAAAACCCTAGAAGAAAACCTAGGCAATACCATTCAGGACATAGGCATGGGCAAGAATTTCATGACTGAAACACCAAAAGCTATTGCAACAAAAGCCAAAATTGACAAATGGGATCTAATTAAACTAAAAAA
>NW_016898266.1:0-487 GCF_001698545.2 Rhinopithecus bieti | reverse complement strand
TGCCCCGAGCGCAGGGGAGACAAAGGGGACCGGCTCCTCTCTAGGCGCCAAGATGTGGATCCAGGTTCGCACCATTGATGGCTCCAAGACGTGCACCATTGAGGACGTGTCTCGCAAAGCCACGATTGAGGAGCTGCGCGAGCGGGTGTGGGCGCTGTTCGACGTGCGACCAGAATGCCAGCGCCTCTTTTACCGGGGCAAGCAGGTAAATGAATTGGTGGATGCCAGAGATGTCGGCCTTGGTGCTTGGTTTGAAGCACACATACATAGTGTTACTAGAGCTTCTGATGGACAGTCACGTGGCAAAACTCCACTGAAGAATGGCAGTTCTTGTAAAAGGACTAATGGAAATATAAAGCATAAATCCAAAGAGAACACAAATAAATTGGACAGTGTACCCTCTACGTCTAATTCAGACTCTGTTGCTGCTGATGAAGACGTTATTTACCATATCCAGTATGATGAACGGGGTCTCGCTCTGTCGCAC
>NW_016898265.1:0-927 GCF_001698545.2 Rhinopithecus bieti | reverse complement strand
ATATTCTACGAAAATCGTGTTATGAAACTGCTCCATGAAAAGAAACGTGTAATTCGGTCACTTGAATTTACAGACCCCAAAACAGTTTCTCAGAAAGTTTCTATTAGGCTTTTGTCTGAGGATATTTCCTTTGTCACCACAAGCTTGAATGCTCTCCCAAATATCCTATTGCAGATTCCACGAAAATAGCGTTATCACACTGCTCATTGAAAAGAATGGTGTAACGCTGTAAGACGAATTCATGCATCACCAAACAGTTTCTAAGAAAGCTTATTTATATTTTTTATCTGAGTATATTTCTTTATTCTCTATAGTCCTCAATGCAAACCCAAATATCCCTTTGCAGATTCCACGAAAACAGTATTACAAGACTGCTCTGTGAAAAGATAGCTGTAGTTCTGTGAAATGAATTCACACATCACAAAGAACTTCCTCAGAATGCTTCTTTCTAGTTTTGTCTGAGGATGTTTCCTTTGTCACCATAGGCTTCATGCAATCCAAAATATCGTATTGCTCATTTCATGAACACAGTGTTAGCAAACTGCTCCCAGAAAATAGTCCTGGAACTCTGTGAGATTAATATGCACATCACAAATCTATTTCTCAGAAAGTTTCTTGCTAGTTTTATCTGATTATATTTCCATTGTCACACTAGGCTCTAATGCGATCCAAAATATCTCTTCTCAGATTCCCCAAAACAGTGCTAACAAACTGCTCCATGAAAGGAAATTTTAAGTCTGTAAGATGAAGTCAAAATTATAAAGCACTTTGTCAGAAACTTCTTTCGAGTTTTTTTCTCACGATATTTCCTTTGTCAACATAAGCTTCAATGCACTCCAAAATATCCCATTGCAGTTTCCAGGAAAACAGGGTTAGCAAGCTACTCAAAGAAAAGAACAGTGTAATTCTGTGGGAAAAAAATTGACA
>NW_016898264.1:0-940 GCF_001698545.2 Rhinopithecus bieti | reverse complement strand
TTTATTTTTATTACACCTTTGTTCTCATTACTTTTTATTGATCTGTTCAGATTTTGGATTTCTTTCTGGTTCAAACTTGGTAAGTTGTATAATCTAGGAATTTGTCAATTTCTTCTAGATTTTCCAATGTATTGCCATATATTTGCTCATAGAAGCCACTAATGATCCTTCAAATTAACTGCAAAATCTGCTGTGATGTCTCCTTTTCCATTCCTGATTTTATTTATTTAGATGTTCTCTCTCTTTTCTTTGTCTGAAGGTTTGTCAAATTTGTTTAATTTTTTTTAAATCTACTTTTGTGTCATTGATATTGTGTATTGTTTTCTTCATTTCAATTTCATTTATTTCTTCTCTGATCTTTTTTCTTTCTTTTCCTCTACTAACTTGGGATTTGGTTCACTCTGGCTTTACTAGCTCTTTAGGATGCATTGTTAGATTGTCCATTTGAAGCTTTTGTCTCTTCTATGTAGACACTTATAGCTATAAACTTTCTTCTGAGTATTGTTTTGCCGTATCCCATAGGTTTTGGTATGTTGTGTTTCCATTATCATTTGCTTTCAGAAATTCTTCAACTTTCTTCTTAATTTATTCATTGACCTCCTGGTCATACAGGAGCATATTGTTTGATTTCCATGTATTTGTATGGTTTCCAAAATTCCTCCTGTTATTTACTTTTTTAATTTTTTTCATTGTTGTCAGAGAAAATGTTTAATACTATTTCAGTTTTTTTTTAATGTTTTAAAACTTGTTTTGTGACCTAACATATGATCTATCCTTGAGAATGATCCATGTGTTGAGGAAAAGAATGTGGATTCTGCAGTTCTTGGATAAAATATTCTGTAAATATGTATTGGAACAATTTGGTCTATACTGCAGATTAAGTCTAATGTTTGTTTATTTTCTGTCTGGAAAATCTGTCTAATGCTGAAAGTTGGGTATT
>NW_016898263.1:0-835 GCF_001698545.2 Rhinopithecus bieti | reverse complement strand
CCATTAAATCTCCCATATCACACCTTCTCTGTCCTCAAACCTCCAATATCATCTCCTTCATCTTCTCTCTCAGGTGATGATTTTGCTTCCTGCTTTGAAGAGAAAATTTTAAAATTAAAGGAGACTTTCCACAGACTTGTTACCCACTTAGCAGCATCAATACCTGTATACTGTAACTTCCTGCTTCTTACAAAGATGAACTTCCTTCACTCTTCTCTAAAACCATTTTTTTGCCCTAGATCACATGTCCTTTAGCCCACTTTTGCCTTCAACTCCAGCAATTCTCCCTTCGGTCTCCTATATAACAATTTTGATTTTGCACTGTAGTGCATCATTCCGATAAACATACAGATTTCCTATTTTCTCCCATCATGAAAGAAAATATTCCTTGATCTCAATTCCCTGTTAAATCATACCATATTCCTTTACTCAAGTTGCACAGCAAAACTTTAAAATGTGTCAACACTTGAGTTCTCCAATTCCCCTCATCCCATTCTCTGTCCCCTGCACCTCTGTATCTCTCTCTCTCCCTCCATCTCTCTCCCTCATGTGAGTACATGCACACATTTCATTATAATTTACAGAGTGAAATAATTACATTGAAAGTGTGTAGTTCAATGAGTTTTCACAAATGTGCAGCCACAAAATCCATCTCAAATCAAGGTATGAAATATTTGCATCAATTCAGAGTTTCCTCATGTCCCTTTCCAATTATCACCACTCTCACACCAAGCAAACATTTTCATTTCCATTACCATAGATTAGTTTAATATGTTCGAACCTAAATGTAAATAGACTCAATAGTCCATAGATGGATTCTTCTATGTCTAGCTTT
>NW_016898262.1:0-475 GCF_001698545.2 Rhinopithecus bieti | reverse complement strand
CAGTATTGTTTCTCTTTCATGATAATGACATCTGACATTCAGTTTTTACAGTTTCCAAAGCCCTTGTACTTGCTTTGTCTTGTTTTTAATCTTTACAGAAACTCTGTATAGCAGATGCTATTAGCCTCATTTTATAGATGAGGAAACAAGCTTAGAGAGGTAAGTAACCGGCCAGGCGCGGTGGCTCAAGCCTGTAATCCCAGCACTTTGGGAGGCCGAGACGGGTGGATCACGAGGTCAGGAGATCGAGACCATCCTGGCTAACACAGTGAAACCCCATCTCTACTAAAAAATACAAAAAACTAGCCGGGCGAGGTGGCGGGTGCCTGTAGTCCCAGCTACTCGGGAGGCTGAGGCAGGAGAATGGCGTGAACCCGGGAGGCGGAGCTTGCAGTGAGCTGAGATCCTGCCACTGCACTCCAGCCTAGGCGACAGAGCGAGACTCTGTCTCAAAAAAAAAAAAAAAAAAAAAAAA
>NW_016898261.1:0-835 GCF_001698545.2 Rhinopithecus bieti | reverse complement strand
TCTAGCATAGTTCAAACCTTTCTTATATTACGCAGTTTGGAAAGTCTGTCATGCACGAATCCATGAAGGGACATTCGGGAGCACATTCAGGCCTACGGTGAAAGAGGAGTTATCTTCGGATAAAACTGGATAAAAGCTTTCTGAGAAACTACTTGTGGTGTATGCATTCCCCTGAGGAAGTTATACATACTTTTTTTCTCACAAGGCAGTGTTTAAACACTCTTCCTGTGTAACCAAAAAAGTGATATTTTGGAGCGCACTGAGAACTATGGCAAATAGTGAAATATACTGAAATAAAATCGAGAAAGAAGCATTCCAAGAATCTGCTCTCTGATATGTGCATTCACTTCACAGAATTTATGCCTACTCTATGTTGCCCAGTTTCAAAATCTGTCTCTGAAGAATCTGTGAAGGGATATTTAGTGACGCCCGGAGGCTTGTGGTGAGCAAGGAAACATCTTCCGATGAAACCTGAAGAGTAACATTCTGAGAAACTACTTTGGGATGTGTGTATTCGTGTCCTAGATTTAAACCATTCTTTGCATTGAGCAGATTGAAATCACTGTTTTGTGGAATCTGAGGAAGGACACTTGGGAACGATCCTTAGGACACGGAGAAAGAAGTATCCTCACGTAAAATCCAGAAGGAAGCTTTCTGTGAAACTACTCTGTGTCGTCTTAATTCCTCTCTCTTAGTTAAGCCTCTCCTTACATTGCGTAGTTATATAACCCTGTGTATGTTCAGCGTGTGATGGGACATTCGGGAGCACTTTGAGGCTTACGGTGAAAATGGAAATATGTTCAGACCGAAACTAGAGAAGCTTTCCGAGGAACTG
>NW_016898260.1:0-799 GCF_001698545.2 Rhinopithecus bieti | reverse complement strand
AGTTTCGCTCTGTCGCCCAGGCTGGAGTGCAGTGGCCGGATCTGGGCCACTGCATGCTCCGCTTCCCGGGTTTACGCCATTCTCGTGCCTCAGCCTCCCGAGTAGCTGGGACTATAGGTGCTCGCCACGTCGCCCGGCTAGTTTTTTGTATTTTAGTAGGGACAGGGTTTCACCATGTTAGCCAGGATGGTCTCGATCTCCTGACCTCGTGATCCGCCCGTCTCGGCCTCCCAAAGTGCTGGGATTACAGGCTTGAGCCACCGCGCCCGGCCACAACTTTGTTTAGAATCATTTGGTGATTTACTTAACCTTCAAATTTTGTCTTTGTAGTGATCATGTTCAGATCTTTTTTCAGAATCTCTGGGACACAACTAAAGCAGTATTTAGAAGGAAATTTATAGCACTAAATGCCCACAGGAGAAAGCAGGGAAGATCTAAAATGACAACCTAACACCACAATTAAAGGAACTAGAGAAGCAAGAGCAAACAAATTCAAAAGCTAGCAGAAGACAAGAAATAACTAAGATCGGAGCAAAACCCAAGGAAATAGAGACACGAAAAACCCTTTGAAAAATCAGTGAATCCAGGAGCTGCTTTAAAAAAAAAAAAAAAAAAAAAAAATTATTATTATACTTTAAGTTCTAGGGTACATGTGCACAACATGCAGGTTTGTTACATATGTATACATATGCCAAGTTGGTGTGCTGCACCCACTGTATGATGATCCCCTTCCTGTGTCCAAGTGATCTCATTGTTCCCACCTATGAGTGAGACATGTGGTATTTGGTTTTCTGTTCTT
>NW_016898259.1:0-2445 GCF_001698545.2 Rhinopithecus bieti | reverse complement strand
AATATGCACTCTTTTACTATTTTAGACTGAATACTATGAATATTTAAACATTATTTAGTTATGTTTCTGTTTATACAGTTTGAAACACATTTCCTTCGTTAGCCGCATTTTCCACTGACTCATACTAAATTTTCAGGTAAGTAAATTCCCTAACATTTGTTTATAGATGCCAATACTAAGCACATTTCCTTTCTTTGCTGCCATTGATTTGTTATAATTGTTGTTTGTTTGTTTTGTATTTAGAAACAAATGCATAACCTTACATGTATATTCCAATTAATCTTCTCCTTCTTGGTTTTGGCCCAGCATCCCAGCATCTCCAGATCCTTTTGTATGCTTAATCCTATTCAAAGTCCTGGTTCCACAATGAATGTTGCAAAGTGGGTGCTTAATAAATGTGGCTTAACTGACTGAGCTGAGATAGTCTGTGGAAGAGTTTCATGCCCATCACTGCTGAGATGAGTTCAGCAAGATCCTTTATTGGGTATAGCAAGTCTTTGCTGATAATGACCATCTGGTATAGATCTCTAGCTGGTTAGGAACAGCCTCTCTGGAGCCCGGAAGGTGGAATGAGCAAACTTCTTAAGACCCATGCCAAGCCAAAGATTCTGCAAGATTTAAACCAAAATATAGAATAATGATAACAGCAATAACATTCTAAGCCCTTATATTTGCATGGCATTTTATAATTTTCAAAGCATTTTCACATTACTCTTTAATTTGATCCTAATAACAACCAGCGCAACAGACAGGATAGGTTACAATTTGACTGAACACTGACTGGTACCACTTCTTGAATACTCAGATTAGAGAAGACCCCGGTGAAAATTTGGATTAATCCCCTACCTTTGTGTAAGACCCCTCAGCCATACAAATATAGGCATAGTGTAGCAGTAGTTAACATTAAATTTGTTTCAATTAAGCATTTTCTTTTACCAAATAGTGACTATGTAGTACTACCTTTGAGACTGACTGCATCTATTTGCATCACCCCTTCCAGTCCATATTTGTGATATGAGCCCTTCCCCTTTCTCTGATCTTAGATTGCAAATTCAACTTTAATGTGAATTCTAGACTAACTCCCTATATAACTCAAAGTTATATAGGTATATTGAGTATATAAATACCTTTTGAACTTCTGTTTCTTCATGTCTAATGTCACTGGCATTTGGAGCAAGAAGAGCTGACCTATCTCTAGGACCATGGATGTTCATGCTGGGAGTATCAAGGAGAGAGAGGGACTGACAAGGCAAGAGTCTGAGCATTTCCCTGACCTATTTAAACCAGAGTAGCAATGAATTTTCTACTTAGTTTAAAAGCAAGGTTCTACTTCTTGAAAATAATGATCAACAAAACTCCTCAAAATCTGGACTAGATACTTTTAGAAATCCTTTTAACTTTGATCTTTTATGGTTTTGTGAGCTAGAATCCAAGGTAAACAGTAGCAGAGTAGAAGTAAACTAGGCTTGCTAATAGATAAATAGATAAATAAATAAATAAACTTTTATTCCAGGTTCAGGGGTACACGTGCATGTTTGTTTCAAGAGTATATTGCACGATGCTGAGGTTTCTAGCATGAATGAATCTACCTTAAAATGGGCTTTCTTATCTATGGAGCCTAGATTTGTACACTGTCATTAGAACTCTGGGTATGTCTGTCTAGTAACAAAGCCCTCTCTTCTTTTCCTTCTTCTATGTTGTCTACTTGGATTCCTTTTCCATTCTAGAATATCACTGTAACACGAAGGCACCTGCTCACACAAGTTGGTAAAGCTTTGGGGCGTTGAGGAAGAATGATTTTAGTAACAAAATAGTCCAAATGGCTGCCTTACAGATTTTGGCTGGGGCACATGGAATTTACATTTATTCCACTAGGTGGGGACATTTAACTACTTTTCATGTGACATAGCGTATCACTGGTGTTATTTACTTTAGCATACAACCTAAATAAATTGTGGATGACAGGAGAAAGGCTGGAAGGAGGGAAGAATAATGTTGATGAGGCCTAAGCATGCTCTTCTTAGTACCAGGGAGGCCTGAATCATCAGCAAATTTAATAAAATAGAGATTTTAAAAAATTACTTTACTAAGTTCTGAAATACATGTACAGAATATTCAGGTTTGTTACATAGGCTTACATGTTCCATAGTGGTTTGCTGCACGTATCAACCTGTCACCTAGGTTTTAAGCCCTGAATGCATTAGGTATTTGTCTTAACGCTCTCCCTTCCCTTGCCCCATAACCCCAACAGGCCCTGGTGTGATATTTTCCTCCCTGTGTCCATGTGTTCTCATTGTTCAACTCCCACTTATGAGTGAGAACATGCTGTTGTTTGGCTTTCTGTTCCTGTGTTATTTTGCTGAGGATGATGGCTTCCAGCTTCATCCACGTCCCTGCAAAGGACATGAACTCATTCTTTTTTATGGCTGCATAGTATTCCATAGT
>NW_016898258.1:0-801 GCF_001698545.2 Rhinopithecus bieti | reverse complement strand
AGTATTTTATTGAAGATTTTTTCATCAATGTTCGTCAGGGATATTGGCCTAAAATTCTCTTTTTTTCATTGTGTCTCTGCCAGGCTTTGGTATCAGAATGATGGTGGCCTCATAAAATGAGTTAGGGGGGATTCTCTCTTTTCTATTGATTGGAATAGTTTCAGACTGAATTTTACCAGCTCCTCCTTGTACCTCTGGTAGAATTCGGCTGTGAATCCTTCTGCTCCTGGATTTGTTTTGGTTGGTAGGCTATTAATTATTGCTTCAATTTCAGAGCCTGTTATTGGTCTATTGAGGGATTCAACTTCTTCCTGGTTTAGTCTTGGGAGAGTGTATGTGTCCAGGAATTTATCCATTTATTCCAGGTTTTCTAGTTTATTTTCATAATGGTGTTTATAGTATTCTGTGATGTTGGTTTGTATTTCTGTGGGGTCAATGGTGATATCCCATTTATCTTTTTTATTGTGTCTCTTTGATTCTTCTCTCTTTTCTTCCTAATTAGTCTTGCTAGCGGTTTATCAATTTTGTTGATCTTTTCAAAAAACCAGGTCCTGGATTCATTGATTTTTTGAAGGGTTTTTTTGTGTCTGTATCTCCTTCAGTTCTGCTCTGATCTTAGTTATTACTTGCACTCTACTAGCTTTTGGATGTGTTTGCTCTTGTTTCTCTAGTTCTTGTAATTGTGATGTGACATTAGAGTGTCAGTTTTGGAGCTTTTCTACCTTCTCTTGTGGGCATTTAGTGCTCTAAATTTTCCTCTACACACTGCTTTACATGTGTCCCAGAGATTCTGGTATGTTG
>NW_016898257.1:0-958 GCF_001698545.2 Rhinopithecus bieti | reverse complement strand
ATTAGTTTTCTTTTGCTTGTTTGTTTATCCAAATAATGTTAAGTTGTTATCAGGTTAAAATAATGGGTTATAAGATAGTATTTGCAAGCCTCATGGTCATCTCAAGCCAAAAAAACATACAATGAATACACAAAAAATAGAAAGAAAATGAATTATATTACTAAAGAAAATCACCTTCACTAGTGGAAAACAGGAAGGAAAGAAATATGGAAAAGAAGATCACAAAACAACCAGAAAACAAATAATTAAATGGCAGGAGTAAGTTCTTGTGAATAATAACATTGAATATAAATGGACTAAACCCACCAATCAAAAGATATAGACTGGTTGAATGGATAAAAAAACAAGATCCATTGATCTCTTGCCTGAAAGAGACACACTCCACCTATAAAGACAAAATAGACTGAAAATAAAGCGATGGAAGAAGATATTCCACATAAATGGAAACAAAAAAAGAGGAGGACTTGCTGTGCCTGTATCAGACAAAACATATTTCAGGACAAAACTATTAGAAGAAACAAAGAATGTCACTACATAATGATAAAGGGGTCAATTTAGCAAGAGGATTTAACGATTTAAATATATATGCACCCAACACTGGAGCACCCACATATATATAAAGGAAATAATATTAGAGCTTAAGAGAGAAATAGGCCCTAATAAAATAACAGCTGGAGACTTAAACACCCCAATTTCAGCATTGCACAGATCTTCCACACAGAAACTCAGCAAACAAACATCAGACTTAATCTGCACTATAGACCAAATGGACCTAATAGATATTTATAGACCATTTTACCCAAGGGCCACAGATTACACTTTTTTTTCTTCAGCACATGGGTTTTCTCAAGGATAGACCATACATGAGGTCAAAAAACAACTCTTAAAACATTTTAAAATTTAAATAATATTGAACGTCTTCTCTAACCACAATGAAATAAAACTAGAAATTAATAAG
>NW_016898256.1:0-958 GCF_001698545.2 Rhinopithecus bieti | reverse complement strand
GCATGATTACCCTGGCCAGAACTTCCAATACTATGTTGAATAGGAGTGGTGACAGAGGACATCCTTGTCTTGTGCTGGTTTTAAAGGGAATGCTTCCAGTTTTGCCCATTCAGTATGATATTGGCTGTGGGTTTGTCATAAACAGCTCTTATAATTTTGAGATATGTTCCATCAATACCTGGTTTACTGAGAGTTTTAGTGTGAAGGGCTGTTGAAGGCCTTTTCTGCATCTATTGAGATAATCATGTGGTTTTGCCATTGGTTCTGTTTATGTTATGTATTATGTTTATTGATTTGCGTATATCAAACCAGCCTTGCATCCCAGGGATGAAGTTGACTTGATCATAGTGGATAAGCTTTTGATGTGCTGCTGGATTCTGTTTGTCAATATTTTATTGAGGATTTTCGCATTGATGTTCATCAGAGATACTGGCCTAAAGTTCTCTTTTATTGTCTCTCTACCAGGCTTTGGTTTCAGGATGATGCTAGCCTCATACAATGAGTTAGGGAGGATTCCCTCTTTTCAATTGATTGAAATAGCTTCAGAAGGAATGGTACCAGCTCCTCTTTGTAACTTTTGTAGAATTCGGCTGTGAATAAGTCTAGTCCCGGACTTTTTTTTGTGGGTAGGCTATTAATTATTGCCTCAATTTCAGAACCTGTTACTGGTCTATTCAGAGATTCAACTTCTTCCTGGTTTAGTCTTGGGAGGGTGTATGTGTCCAGAAATTTATCCATTTCTCCTAGATTTTCTAGTTTATTTGCATAGAGGTGTTTATAGTATTCTCTGATGGTAGTTTCTATTTCTTGGGATCAGTGGTGATATACTCTTTATTATTTTTTACTGCTTCTATTTGATTCTTCTCTCTTTTCTTCTTTATTAGTCTTGCCTGCAGTCTATTTTGTTGATCTTTTCAAAAAACCAGCTCCTGGATTCATTGATTTTTTGAATGGTATT
>NW_016898255.1:0-742 GCF_001698545.2 Rhinopithecus bieti | reverse complement strand
GGAAAGGATTCCCAATGTAAACACTGGTGTTGGGAAAACTGGTTAGCCACATGCAGAAAACTGAAACTGGACCCCTTCCTTACACCTTATACAAAATAACTCAAGATGGATTAAAGACTTAAACGTAAGACCTAAAACCATAAATACCCCAAAAGAAAACCTAGGCAATACCATTCAGGACACAGGAATGGGCAAAGACTTCAGGACTAAAACACCAAAAGCAGTGGTAACAAAAGCCAAAACTGACAAATCAGATCTAACTAAACTAAAGAGCTTCTGCACAGCAAAAGAAACTATTATCAGAGTGAACAGGCAACCTACAGAATGGGAGAAAATTTTGCAATCTATTCATCTGACAAAGGGCTAATATCCAGAATCTACAAGGAACTCTAACAAATTAACAAGAAAAAAAGAACAACCCCATCAGAAAGTGGGAGAAGGATATGAACAGACACTTCTCAAAAGAAGACATTTATGCGGCCAACAAACATACAAAAAAAGTTCATCATCATCGGTCATTAGAGAAATGCAAATCAAAACCACAATGAGATACCATCTCACACCAGTTAGGATGGCAATCATTAAAAGTCGGGAAACAATAGATGCTGAAGATGTGGATAAATAAGAGCGCTTTTACACTGTTAGTGGGAGTGTAAATTAGTTCAAACATTGTGGAAGACACTGTGGTGATTCCTCAAGGACCCAGAACCAGAAATACCATTTGACCTAGCAATCCCATTTT
>NW_016898254.1:0-1460 GCF_001698545.2 Rhinopithecus bieti | reverse complement strand
GTGATCTTCCTCTCCCTGTGTCTATGTGTTCTCATTGTTCAACTCCCACTTACGAGTGAGAAGATGTGGTGCTTGGTTTTCTGTTCCTGTGTTAATTTGCTGAGAATGATCGTTTCCAACTTCATTCATGTCTTTAAAAGAACGTGAATTCATCTTCTTTTATGGCTGCATAATATTCCATGGTGTATATGTGCCACATTTTCTTTATCCAGTCTATCACTGATGGGCATTTGGGTTAGTTCCAGGTCTTTGCTATTGTGAATAGTGCTGCAATAAGCATACGTGTGCATGTGTCTTTATAGTAGAATGATTTATAATCCTTTAGGTATATACCCAGTAATGGGATTGCTGGGTCAAATGGTATTTCTGGTTCTAGATCCTTTAGGAGTCTCCACACTGTCTTGCACAATGATTGAACTAATTTACACTCCCAACAGTGTAAAAGCATTCCTATTTCTCCATATACTCTCCAGCATCTGTTGTTTCCTGACTTTTAATGATCACCATTCTAACTGGCACGAGTTGTCGTCTCATTGAGGTTTTGATTTGCATTTCTTTAATGACCAGTGATAATGAGCATTTTTTCATGTTTGTTGGAGGCATAAATATCTTCTTTTGAGAAATATCTGTTCATATCCTTCTCTCACTTTTAATGAAGTTGTTTTTTTTCTTGTAAATTTAAGTTCCTCGTAGATTCTGGGCATTAGCCCTTTGTCAGATGGATAAGTTGCAAAATTTTCTCCCATTCTGTAGGTTGCCTGTTCACTGTGACGATAATTTCTTTTGCTGTGCAGAAGCTCTTTAGTTTAATTAGATCCCTTTTGTCAATTTTGGCTTTTGCTGCCATTGCTTTTGGTGTTCTAGTCATGAAGTCTTTGCTCATGCCTATGTCCTGAATGGCACTGCCTAGGTTTTCTCCTAGGATTTTTTATGGTTTTAGGTTTTAGGTTTAAGTGTTTAATGCATCTTGAGTTTAAGTTTTGTGTAAGGTGTAAGGAAGGGGTCCAGTTTCAGTTTTCTGCATATGGCTAGCCAGTTTTCCCAACACAATGTATTAAATAGGGAATCACTTTCCCATTTCTTGTTTTGTCAGGTTTGTCAAAGATTAGATGGCTGTCGATGTGTGGTATTATTTCTTAGACCTCTGTTAGGTTCTATTGGTCTGTATCTGTTTTGATACCAGTACCATGCTGTTTTGATTACTGTAGCCTTGTAGAACAGTTTGAAATCAGGTAGCGTGATGCCTCCAGCTTTGTTCTTTTGCTTAGGATTTCCTTGGCTATACGGGGTATTTTTTTGATTTCATATAAAATTTAAAGTAGGTTTTTTTTCTAATTCTGTGAAGAAAGTCAATGGTAGCTTGATGGAGATAGCACTGAATCTATAAATTACTTTGGGCAATATGACCGTTGTCATGATATTGATTCTTCCTACCCATGAGCATGGAATGTTTTTACATA
>NW_016898253.1:0-560 GCF_001698545.2 Rhinopithecus bieti | reverse complement strand
TAGGCTGCAGTGAAATGGCATGATCGCAGCTCACTGCAACCGCCCTCTCCCAGGTTCAAGTGATTCTTCCGCCTCAGCCTCTCGCATAGCTGGGATTACAGTCACCTGCCATCATGCCCGGCTAATTTCTATCCTTTTGTAGAGAAGGGGTTTCACCATGTTGGCCAGGCTGATCTCCAACTCCTGACCTGAGGTGATCCGCCCACCTCGGCTTCCTAAAGTGCTGGGATTACAAGCATGAGCCGCCACACCCTGCCAAGAATTCTTTTTTTTTTTCCTTTCTTTTTTTTTTTTTTTTTGAGACGGAGTCTCACTCTGTCACCAGGCTGGAGTGCAGTGGTGCAATCTCGGCTCACTGCAATCTCTGCCCCTGGGTTCAAGCGATTCCCCTGCCTCAGCCTCCCGAGTAGGTAGGACTACAAGCGGGCACCACCACGCCCAGCTAATTTTTTGTATTTTAATAGAGACAGGGTTTCGCCATGTTGGCCAGGATGGTCTTGATCTCCTGACCTCGTGATCCGCCCACCTCGGCCTCCCAAAGTGCTGGGATTGCAGACATT
>NW_016898252.1:0-555 GCF_001698545.2 Rhinopithecus bieti | reverse complement strand
AGAATAGCTGGTACCATTCCTTCTAAAACTATTCCGAACAATAGAAAACGAAGGAATCCCCCCTCACTCATTTTATGAGGCTAGCATCACCCTGCTACCCAAGCCTGGTAGAGACACAACAAAAAAGAGAGAATTTTAGGGCAATATCCCTGATGAACATCGATGCAAAATCCTCAATAAAATACTGGCAAACTGAATCCAACAGCATATCAAAAGCTTATCCACCACAATCAAGTCAGCTTCATCCCTGGGATGTAAGGCTGGTTCAACATATGCAAATCAATAAACATAATCCATCACATAAACAGAACCAATGACAAAACTGCATGATTATCTCAATAGATGCAGAAAAGGCCTTCGATAAAATTCAACAGACCTTCATGCTAAAACTCTCAATAAACTAAGTATTGATGGAACGTATCTCAAAATAATAAGAGCTATTTATGACAAACTCACAGACAATACCACACTGAATGGGCAAAATTGGAAGCATTCCCTTTTAAAACTGACACAACACAAGGATGCCCTCTCTCACCACTCCTATTCAACATAGTG
>NW_016898251.1:0-504 GCF_001698545.2 Rhinopithecus bieti | reverse complement strand
CCACTAAGGAAACAAAATATATAATTGCTTTTACTTTTCTCAATGCTGTATCAACTTTGTGAAAATTCTCTGAAAACTTTCATTTCAGTGGATGTAATAGACTAAGAGTATCTTTGTAAGATGTTTTCTCTCAGCCAGGCATAATTACATCTGAAGCTAACACATAATAAATAAACTTATTGGACTGATTTAAAAAAACAATAAATGCAGCTTATGTCACTTTTGAGTATGGTCACACTGTGAAATATTTCGACATTTGATATTAATCATTCTTCGGTCAAATTATCAAATGTTTCACCTTCTGGTGACCAAATGAGGAGGGTAGCTGATTTTTTTTTTTAACTTTTTTCCACTGGTTATTTTAGAATTGAAGAAACAAAATCTCTGAACTAAACTTGTTCACAAAACTTTCAACAGAGGGATACCAGTGGAACATAAGGCCTCTATCCTTTAGAGATTTGCAGATGGTCTAAGCTCCTTAGTAATGTCTCTCACGCTAGGGCA
>NW_016898250.1:0-550 GCF_001698545.2 Rhinopithecus bieti | reverse complement strand
TTAACAAGTTGCTCCATGCAAAGAAAGTTGTAACTCTGTGACATAAATTCACACATCACAAAGAACTTTCTCAGAAAGATTCTTTCTAGTTTTATCTAAGGATGTTTCCTTTGTTACCATTCGCTTCTATGCGATCCAAAATATCCTTCCTCATATTCCCCACCAGCAGTGCTACCAAACTAATCCATGAACAGTATCATGTAACTCTGTGAGAGGAATTAACACATCAAAAGCAGTTTTCAGAAATCTTGTCTCTAGTTTTATCAGAGGATATTTCCCTTGTCTCCATAATATTTCTTTTCCACCATATGCTCCAATGCCATTCAAAATAACCCTTCTCAGATTCCCCAAAACAGTGGTATCAAACTGCTCTGTGGAAAGTATCCTGTAACTCTGTGAGATGAAACATAAGTCACACAGCAGTTTCTCAGAAAGCTTCTTTCTGGTTTTGTCTGAGGATAGATCCTTTGTCACTGTAGGCTTCAATGTGCTCCCAAATATCCTATTGAAGACTCCACGAAAACAGTGTTTTCAAACTGCTCAATGAAAG
>NW_016898249.1:0-803 GCF_001698545.2 Rhinopithecus bieti | reverse complement strand
CTTTCTCTCTCAAAATTTTACACCAATAGCATCCCTTGTTTACCTTCAGTTTATCTGATTATACTTCTCTGAAACAACATGTCCAATCTCCATTTCCTGTTAACTCTTACCTGTCCTTTAAAAAAAGTGCAACTCTGTTTACAAAAGCAAAGACTTGAAACCAACACAAATGCCCATCAGTGATAGACTGGATAAAGAAAATGTGGCACTTATACATCACAGAATACTATGCAGCCATAAAAAAAGAATGAGCTCATGTCCTTTGCAGGGTCATAGATGAAACTGGAAACCATCATCCTCAGCAAACAGGAACAGAAAACCAAATACTGCATGTTCTCACTCATAAGTGGGAGTTGAACAATGAGAACACATGGACACAGGGAGGGGAACATCTCACACAGGGGTCTGTCGGGGGGTTGGTGGGAAAAAAGAGGGAGAGCATTAGGACAATACCTAAGGCATGAGGGGCTTAAATCCTAGATGATGGATGTATAGGTGCAGCAAACCATCATGGCACATGTATACCTATGTAACAAACCTGCACGTTCACTATATGTATCCCAGGACTTAAAGTAAAATAAAAAAAGTACAATAACATAGGTCAGCCAGTTTATTCAACCTGAGAGAAAATAGAACATTAACGTGTATTTATAGCATTGACCTACTCAAACTTTCTCTGATAGTAATCTCTTGCAATATATTTGGATTTTAAAACAGTTCTTCTTCATATTTTATATTAGCTTTAAAAATGGTGATACAACCAGTTAGAATGGCAATCATTAAAAAGTCAGGAAACAACAGGT
>NW_016898248.1:0-800 GCF_001698545.2 Rhinopithecus bieti | reverse complement strand
TCACATAGTTCTTATGTCATGGTTTTCATCTCTATCATGTCGTTTATGGACTTCTCTGCACTGGTTATTCTAGTCATCCATTCGTCAAATCTTTTTTTCAAGGTTTTTTAGTTTGTTTGCTCTGGGTTTGTAGTTCCTGCTTTAGCTCTGAGAAGTTTGATTGTCTGAACCCTTCTCTCAACACGTCAAAGTCATTCTCCGTCCAGCTTTGTTCTGTTGCTGGCAAGCAGCTGTGTTCC
Organism: Rhinopithecus bieti; assembly: GCF_001698545.2. Taxonomy (NCBI): domain Eukaryota; kingdom Metazoa; phylum Chordata; class Mammalia; order Primates; family Cercopithecidae; genus Rhinopithecus; species Rhinopithecus bieti. Next base: position 561 of record NW_016898248.1, on the reverse strand, counting down.
TTTGGAGGGGATAGGCACTCTGAATTTTGAATTTTCAGCTCTTCTGCACTGCCTTTTCCCCATCTTTGTTGTTTTATCTCCCTTTGGTCTTTGATGATGGTGACGTACAGATGGGGTTTTGGTGTGGATGTCCTTTCTGTTTGTTAGTTTTCTTTCTAACAGTCAGGACCGTCAGCTGCAGGTCTGTTGGAGTTTGCTCGAGGTCCATTCCAGACCTTGTTTGCCTGGGTATCAGCAGTGGAGGCTGCAGAAGAGAGAATATTGCTGAACAGCAAGTGTTGCTGTCTGATTGTTGCTCTGGAAGCTTTGTCTCAGAGGTGTACCCTGCCATGTGAGGTGTGAGGTATCAGTCAGCACCTAGTGTGGGATATCTCCCAGTTAGGCTACTTGGGAGTCAGGGACCCACTTGAGCAGGCAGTCTGTCCATTCTCTGATCTCAACCTCCTTGCTGGGAGAATCACTACTGTCTTCAAAGGGGTCAGACAGGGACATTTACATCTGCAGAGGTTTATGCTGCTTTTATTCAGCTATGCCCTGTCCCCAGAGGTGGAGTGTACAGAG
>NW_016898247.1:0-575 GCF_001698545.2 Rhinopithecus bieti | reverse complement strand
ATGCTATCCCTCTCCTAGCCCCCCACCCCGCGACAGGCCCTAGTGTGTGATGTTCCCCTCCCTGGGTCCATGTGTTCTCATTGTTCACCTCCCACTTATAAGTGAGAACATGCAGTGTTTAGTTTTCTGATCATATGTTAGCTTGCTGAGAATGATGTTTTCATCCATGTCCCTGAAAAGGACATGAACACATCCTTTTTTATGGCTGCATAGTATTCCATATTGTATATGTGCCATATTTTCTTTATCCAGTCTATCATTGTTGGGCATTTATTTGGGTTGGTTCCAAGTCTTTGCTATTGTGAACAGTGCTGCAATAAACATACGTGTGCATGTGTCTTTATAGTAGAATGATTTATAATCCTTTGGGTATATACTCAGTAATGGGATTGCTGGGTCATATGGTAGTTCTGGTTCTAGATCCTTGAGGAATCACCACACTGTCTTCCACAATGGTTGAACTAATTTACACTCCCACCAACAGTGTAAAAAAGCATTCCTATTTCTCCACATCTTTTCCAGCATCTATTGTTTCCTGACTTCTTTAATGATCGCCATTCTAACTGGCATGAGAT
>NW_016898246.1:0-447 GCF_001698545.2 Rhinopithecus bieti | reverse complement strand
CGTACAAATAACTTAAACAAATTTACAAAAAAACCCCACACAATCCCTTCAAAACTGGGTGAAGGATATGAACAGACACTTCTCAAAAGAAGACATTTATGCAGCCAACAAACATGAAAAAAAGCTCATCATCACTGGTCATTAGATAAATGCAAATCAAAACTACAATGAGATACCATCTCACGCCAGTTAGAATGGTGATCATTAAAAGTCAGGAAACAACAGATGCTGGAAAAGAGGTGGAGAAATGGGAACACTTTTACACCGTTGGTGGGAGTGTAAATTAGTTCAAACATTGTGGAAGACAGTGTGGCGATTCCTCAAGGATCTAGAACCAGAAACACCATTTTACCCATCAATCCCATTACTCAGTATATATCCATAGGATTACAAATCATTCTACTATAAAGACACATGCACACATATATTTATTGTGGCTTGTGTCTA
>NW_016898245.1:0-449 GCF_001698545.2 Rhinopithecus bieti | reverse complement strand
TATTTATTGTTCAGGGTCAATACAGCCTTGCAAATAAACAGGCTTTGAGTTATACCAAGTATGCTCATCCTTATATGGTATTTCCATTTAAGAAATACAAAACAAATATACCACAAAATAATGGCGTTCAGGACATGGGGCAACGCCCTGTTTCTGTGGCCTAGGTTTCGTAGGATTCCGTAGGAGGCAGCTACAAGTTCAACATGCATAGCTCTGAAATCCCTTCCTAAGGTAATGAAGTGAAGCCCTGACCACACCAAGGAAAGGATGAAACAGAACTCATCTGTTTCTCAAATGATGCTACCATCTCTTCTAAGCCACCATTAATTTTAGCATCTTTAAAGCTATAAGAACAATCTATGTAACAAGTGAAAATGGCCTATAAAGTCAGAGCTTTACATCTCAAACACTTATTATATGGAAATTCATATTTTCATAATCATGTAAAA
>NW_016898244.1:0-573 GCF_001698545.2 Rhinopithecus bieti | reverse complement strand
GATGCCAAGTGATATTCGGGAGCATGTTGATGCCGATGGTGAAAAGGGATATAGCCTCAGAAAAAAACTAGAAAGAAGCTTTCTAGGAAACTACTCTGTGATATGTGTAATCATGTCACAAAGTGAAGATTTCTTTACATTATGCAGTTTGGAAACTCCTTCCTGGATGGATCTGCAAAGGGATATTTGGTATCACATTCGGGCCTATGGTGAAATAGGAAATATAGTCAGATAAAACTGAAGAGAAGCTTTCTGAGAATCTGCTTGATGATGTTGCATTCCACTCGGCGTGTTATAACTTTCTTCTCATAAGACATTCATCGTTGCACACTGTTCCTGTGAAACCGAAAGAGTGATATTCAGAGCACATTGAAGACTATTGCAGAAAGTGTAATGGCGTCCAATTAAAACAGAAAGAAACACTCGAAGAAACTGCTCTCTGACATGTCCATTCTTTTCACAGGGTTTGAACTTACTCTGCATTTCCCATTTTGAAACTCGGTCTTTGAGGGTTCTGGGAAGGGGCAGTAAGTGGCAACCGAAGGCCTGTGTCGAGCAAGGAAATGTCTTCCT
>NW_016898243.1:0-3953 GCF_001698545.2 Rhinopithecus bieti | reverse complement strand
TCATTCTCCTGCCTCCGCCTCCCGAGTAGCTGGGACTACAGGCGCCCACCACCATGCCCAGATCATTTTTTTTTTTTTGTATTTTTAGTAGAGACGGGGTTTCATCAAGTTGGTCAGGCTGGTCTCGAACTCCTGACCTCATGATCCGCCTGCCTTGGCCTCCCAAAGTGCTGGGATTACAGGCATGAGCCGCCGCCTCCAGCCTTTTTTTTTTTTTTTTGAGACAGTCACTCTGTCACCCAGGATAGAGTGCAGTGGTACGATCTCGGCTCACTGCAACCTTCACCTCCTGGATTCAAGTGATTCTCCTGCCTCAGCCTCCCAAGTAGCTGGGATTACAGGCACGCGCCACCATGTCCAGCTAATTTTGTATTTTAGTAGAGACGGGGTTTCATCAAGTTGGTCAGGCTGGTCTCGAACTCCTGACCTCATGATCCGCCTGCCTTGGCCTCCCAAAGTGCTGGGATTACAGGCATGAGCCGCTGCGCCTGGCCAATATGTTCATGTTTTCTATGTCCTTTTGAGATAATTCCCAGATATATGTTCGCTTAAACAAGAGCTTTACATTTCATTTTAAATTGCTTTTAATATCATTCCCAATAAATTTCATTTAATCAACACATATATTTAAATCTCTGGGATGAGTCAGATCCTAAAACAGGATATATTAAACCTGAATCAACACATAGAATCTCTGTGAGCATAGACATTCAATGGATTACAGTCCCTTTGCTCTCTTCCCTCACAAGGATCACAATGTCAGAAGAGAATCCAGGTAGACACTTGTTGACCTACAGCTGACTTGCACCTATCCACACATCCGTTTATCCATCCATACATCCGTTCACCCACCCACACATCTATTCATCCATCCATCACCCACCCACTCCAACAACTACTCATCCATACATCTACCCACCTGCCCATCTGCTTATCCATCCACCAACCTACCCATCCATTCACGGAGCCCCACTGAAGGTCCAAGGCTGAGAAATACAAGCTAAGTGCTTGGAAGATCAAACTGATATTTTAAATGGCCTCCGCAGGCTAAAACCACGGACAGAATAGAACAAGATAAGACGATGTTCTGGGATCCAGGGAAACAGTGTGGAAGATCTGAGTGAGTAATCTGCAAGGTGCTGACCGGGCCCCTCCTCAGCCCTGATGTTTGTTAACATTTATGTTGATGTGTCACTTCCTATAGCTGTTTTGAGGGCAGGAATGGAACTTTATCCATCTTCATGACTCTTGGGCTTCGTACAGGGCCTGGCATATGTGTATTGAACAGATGATGAAGGGAGGAAGGACCAGAGTGTTGTGGAAGGTCCTACACAGAGCCAGGAACGTGGGACGTGTAGCCGCTGAGGGCTGGGTGCTGGGGAAGGTTGTGGCTGCTTGCTTCATCACCACAGAGGGCTCCAGTGCAGATTTCTCTCTCTCCCACAAAGCTCTGAGCCCAGGACCAGGGCTGGGGAAACCCCTGTGGTCTCAGCCCTCTCCCACCTGCTGGGGCCGGCCAGCCCTTAGCCGCTGCAGCGCCACGGGGCATCAGGAGAGGCCTTGAACGTCTTTCTCCCCACAGTGCTGCTGAGCTGGGGCCAGGGACCTGGCTGGGGCACATCCTAGGCCCCATCCTCAGCAAGAGAAAGGTGGGGTGGGCACTGCTTGTCCTCTCCCCTCCGCTCCACGACTCTGCAGAGAACCAGTTTGCCTTATCAGAAACTCCCGAGAGTGGCTGGCTAAACAAAATAGCTAGGATTCCTGCTCAGAGGCACATCTGTTCCTGATAGACGGGAGGCCAGGGACGACGAGGCAGGGGAGGGGAGGCAGAGGTACTCGGCCAGACCTTCCCAAAGTGATGCTCCTGGTCAGGCATGGGGAGCCTGCCAGCCTGGCAGTGGGCAGACCTGGGCTGCCCCAGGGCCTGAGGCAGGAGGAGCTCCCTGCTCCCCACACTCCCCCCAGCTGAGGAGCCAGTGCCTGCATTTGGTGGGGCTGGGGCAGGATGGAAAGGACCCCATCGTGCATGTGTGCGATGCTGCTGGGCCACTCCGAGCTCCTCTCAGCAGGGGCACCTCCCTGCTCCCCGCCCAGCACCACCCCTCCCACCCCACCTGCTAGTGCACCTCCAAACCCTCTCAGGCTCCAGGGGTTCCCACACTCAGACCATCTCTCTAGAATTTGCATCTGAGTGGCTCACTGTCCCCTTAAAAGCCCCTCCCTGCTTCCCAGACCTCACTCAAGGTCAAGTTCAGCTTCTTGGCTCAGCACTGAGGCCCTTTGAGCTGCAGCCATCTCCCTCCATGTGTGCACACCTTTGCCTGCACATGCAGCATGCGGTTCCCTTTGCCTAGAACGCCCTTCTCGCCCATGTCCTGCCAATGCCCATGCGCCTGTCCACCCCGGCGGGAGGAGCGACCTGTCTGCGTGGTCTTTCTCAGTCCCAGGCCTCCGGGTGCCTTTGCCTCATCCCACTGACACCACCAGGGCCTCTTGGCCCAGGAATTCCTTCCTCTGAAGCCTTGGCTCCCCACCACCAACAGCGGGCATAGCCGAGTGCATGAACGAAGAATGAAGACTGAGAGGAGGGGACCAGGAGAGGGCAGTGGAGGAGGCTGGAAGGAGGGAGGGGCAATGCTGGCTCTCTGAGGACTCCGAGGACTCCGAGGAGTGAGCACCGGGGAAGGTGAAGGTTTGCACCACTTTTCTGTCTCCTGGGAGAGCCAGCCACACGGGAACTGTCTGAAGATGGGGAGGGGCCCGTTCTTGCTTCCAGTCATGGCACCTTGGGGTCCCACCTGCTTCCTACCACTAGGCTCCAACATGTACCTGCACCCCCCTCCCTCAATGCAGTCTGAGGCCACCCTGCGCCACACCCACCATCCCACTGACACTGCCACTCTGGGGCTGCCGGCTCCCAAGGACAGAGCCATCCCCAATCTCCGTGTGCTCCACGGCCGAGCTGAGTCATGGGGGGGGTCTCAGGTTTTGGACAATCAAGGAGGGAGGAGACGAGAGGATGGGGTGCAGTAGAGGGGTGGGTGGGTAATAGGCCCCATCACCATGAGGTTAGTCTAAGCACCTGTCTGTGTGAAGGGGTACTGAGGGGCAGACTTGGAGAGGAGTTCCCTGGAGGGAGCAGCTGCAAGCAGCCGCTCTCCTGCCATCCTTCCCCGTGCAGCCTGTGCAGTCAGCGTGGAGTCCCCACTCCAACTCCCAGATGGACATGCACCCCGGTACCCCAACCCCAAGACACACCTCATTCAGCCATCCCCAGAGGAAGCAAGCCCCACCCTCGCCCCAGGTCTGTGGTGCGGTTCCCTCTCCCTGGCCTCGGCAGCCCCTTCCACCGCGGAGGAGCCCAGCACAGAGGGCACGGCGCTGGGGAGAGGGCCGGGCTGGCGGCCGGAATGTGCCGCGGCCAGTGTAAACAGATCATTTCTGTCTGCCTTGAGGGGAGGGCTGGGGCGGGGAGGGAGTTGTCTTGGGCTTTGTTATGTTCTGAAAAAAAAAGGCAAAAAATTTGGGTCACAAACCACAAACTGTTTTGCTTTCGGCATGACTGGCATAAACAGGCATTTTCTCTTTGGTTTCAGGCTGGCTGAGGCCTGGGCTGGCTGGGGCTGGGAGCCGGGAGACAGGCTGGAGACTGCACTCTGAGCCTGGGGCTGCCGCCTGGCCTGGGCCAGAGGGGCTGGGCAGGGCCAGGGTCCCAGCTGAGAAGGTAAAGACTAGGCTTGAGGGGTGGGGCTGCCAGCCCTGGCCTGGCCGTACCTGTGTGGGAGCTGGGAGGAGCAGGGACCCTGGGGACCAGGCCCAGAGGGACAGGTTCCTCCAGGATGAGGCCTGCTGAGCGGCCAGTGAGCAACCCTAGCAAGGACCCCTGGCAGGCTGGGTCTCCCCGGCAAGCTAACTCAGGGGCAGGGAGTTAGCCACCCGGTGGGGTGCCAGGG
>NW_016898242.1:0-274 GCF_001698545.2 Rhinopithecus bieti | reverse complement strand
TCTCTATCTCACTCTCACTCTCTCATTGGGTCCTCACTCATTGTACCCACCCTGCCCAGGATCCGTAAGTGATACATCTTTGACCTTATTTATTTATTTGAATTTGGTCTCCATCGGTTATTGGGAAAGAGGTAGTGTTTGGTTACATGAGTAAGTTCTTTAGTGGTGATTTGTGAGATTTTAGTGCGACCATCTCCTGAGCAGCAAACACTGAACCTAATTTGTAGTCTTTTATTCCTTACCCGCTTCCCACCCTTCCCACCCTGAGTCCCCA
>NW_016898241.1:0-544 GCF_001698545.2 Rhinopithecus bieti | reverse complement strand
TTTCCATTTCATTAAGTTTTAGAAACTAATCCAAAGAGAAGGGAGGGAACTCCACTCACTTCAAATTTTCAATACTTTTATAATATTTAGAATTTAGAACATCCGAAAACTAAAATGCAATTTGGAATAGACTTTTAATCTGAAAGTACCATAATAACATTTTATTTGTTACATAGTCAATAATAGTCATTGAACCCTAAAATAATATTTTTTCTAGTAATTAAAATCTGAAAACATGTCTGCTAAATTTCAACTTTTGATGTCTCCTCTAACTTTCAGAAGAAAATAACATTCAGGATTCTGTCTTCTTCACTGATGAAAGAGAAGACAAAACTAACATTCTACGTTGAAACTTTGTTATTTATCATGATCCACTGGTATACTTGTTTATAAACATAAATATAAAAGCCAAACATTCAAAGAGAATACGACCCAAACTTTGTCACTTCAAATCACAACATGTTTGGACAAATAAAAAAAAAAAGGCAAACATTCTGCAAACCCTGCTATCAATTTGAGTACTGATATTTAAAAGTCTTATTTG
>NW_016898240.1:0-1087 GCF_001698545.2 Rhinopithecus bieti | reverse complement strand
ATCAAACCGGATCTAACCGGATCGGGCCGGATCAAACCGGATCAAACCAGATCAGACCGGATTGGACCGGATCAAACCGGATCTAACCGGATCGTGCCGGATCAAACCGGATCAAACCAGATCAGACCGGATCAAACCAGACCCGACCAGGCCAGACCGGATCAAACCAGACCAAACCGGATCAAACAGGATCAAACCGGATCAAACCGGATCAAACCAGACCAAACCATATCAAACCGGACCGAAGTAGACCATACCGGATCAAACCAGACCCGACCAGACCGCACCGGATCAAACCAGACTAGACCGGATGAAACCGGATTGGACCGGGTGAAACCGGTTTCGACCGGATCAAACCGGATCGAACCGGATCAAACCGGATCGGGCCGGATCAAACCGGATCAAAACGGATCGGACCGGATCACACCGGATCAAACCGGATTGGACCGGATCAAACCGGTTTGGACCGGATCAAACCGGATGAAACCGGAACAAAAGAGACCAGACCGGATCAAACCAGACACGACCAGACCAGACCGGATCAAACCAGACCAGACCGGATCAAACCGGACCAAACCGGATCAAACCGGATCGGGCCGGATCAAACCGGATCAAACCAGACCAGACCGGATCAAACCAGACCCGACCAGACCAGACCGGATCAAACCAGACCAGACCGGATCAAACCGGATTGGACCGGGTGAAACCGGTTTCGACCGGATCAAACCGGATCAAACTGGATCAAAACGGATTGGACCGGATCAAACCGGATAGGACTGTGTCAAACCGGATCAAACCGTATCAAACCGGATCGGGCCGGATCAAACCGGATCGGACCGGATCGGACCAGACCAGACCGGATCAAACCAGACCAGACCGGATCAAACCAGACCAGACCGGACCGGATCAAAACAGACCAAACCGGATCAAACCGGACCGAACCAGACCAGACCGGATCAAACCAGACCAGATCGGATCAAACCAGACCAGACCGGATCAAACCGGATTGGACCAGGTGAAACCAGTTTCGACCGGATCAAACCGGATCAAACCGGATTGGACCGGATCAAACCGGATCAAACCGGAT
>NW_016898239.1:0-1078 GCF_001698545.2 Rhinopithecus bieti | reverse complement strand
CTATTTTATTTTAGTATATTTCACTATTCACCATAGTCCTCAATGCGTTCCAAAATATCACTTTTCTTTTCACAGAAACAGTGTTCAAAGACTGCTTTGTGGGAAAAGAGGTATAACACCTTGAGTGGAATGCATACATCACAAAGTAGTCTCTCAGAAAGCTTCGATCCAGTTTTATCTGAAGATATCTCCTCTTTCACTGTAGGGCTGAATGTGCCCCGAATGTCCCTTCACGGAAATGTGCATGACGGAATTTCCAAACTGCATAATACAATTAAAGTTTTAACTATGCGAGATGAATAAATATATCTAACACAAAGCAGTTTCACAGAAATCTAATTTCCAGTTGTTGTCCGAGGACATTTCCTTCATCATAGTCGTCGCTATACTCCAGACTACCTCTTGGTAGCTTTTCTCCAAAAGGGATTCCAGAATCCTTTAGGAGACGAAAGGTATATTTCTTTGAGTGGTATGCACACGTTACAAAGCAGCTCTTCAGAAAGTTTCTCTCCAGTTTCTACCTGAAGACGTTTCCTTTCTCACCTTAACCCTCAAACCCGTACAGAATATCCCTTCCCAGAATAAACAAAACAGTGTAATGGTACAGCTCAATGAAAAGAGAAGCTTAACTGTGTTAGCGGAATTCACGTGGCACAGAGCAGTTTCACAGAAAGTTTCCTTCTGGTTTCTCTCTGTGGTTATTTCTTTTCAGGATATTCTAAAGAGCGTTTCCAAATGTCCTTTTCAGATTATACAGAAACAGTGATTTCAAACTGCTCATTCCAAAGAATCATTTAACGCTATGTGATGAAAACAATCATCACAAAAGAGTTGTCCAGAAAGCTTCTCTCCAATTTTGATGGAGGACATTTTCTTGCTAGACACACGCCTCCGGTCACCACTTACTATCCTGTTGCAGAACACTCAAAGACCGACTTTCAAACTGGGAAATGTAGAGTAAGCTTTAACCCTGTGAAAAGAATGGACATGTCAGAGAGCAGTTTCTTCGAGTCCTTCTTTCTTTTTTTTTTATTGGACAACATTTCACGTTTTGCCATAGTCCTCAATGTGCTCCAAA
>NW_016898238.1:0-270 GCF_001698545.2 Rhinopithecus bieti | reverse complement strand
TTTATTAAATGGGAAATCCTTTCTCCATTGCTTGTTTTTCTGGTTTGTCCAAGATCAGATGGTTGTAGATGTGTGGTGTTATTTCTGAGGTTTCTATTCTGTTCCATTGGTCTATATGTCTGTTTTGGTACCGGTACCATGCTATAGTATATACTGTAGCCTTGTAGTATAGTTGGAAGTCAGGTAGCATGATGCCTCCAGCTTTGTTCTTTTGTTTAGGATCGTCTTGGGTATACAGGTTCTTTTTTGGTTCCATATGAAATTTAAAGT
>NW_016898237.1:0-270 GCF_001698545.2 Rhinopithecus bieti | reverse complement strand
TATGCGTATGTGTGTGCATGCATGTATGCGTATGTGTGTGCATGTATGTATGCGTATGTGTGTGTGCATGTGTGTATGTATGTATGCGTATGTGTGTGCATGTGTATGTATATGTGTGCATGTGTGTATGTATGCGTATGTGTGTGCATGTATGTATGCGTATGTATGTGTGTGTGCATGTGTATGTATGTATGCGTATGTGTGTGCATGTATGCGTATGTATGTGTGTGCAGTGTATGTATGTATGCGTATGTATGTGTGCATGTATGT
>NW_016898236.1:0-273 GCF_001698545.2 Rhinopithecus bieti | reverse complement strand
GCAGGAGAATGGCGTGAACCCAGGAAGCGGAGCTTGCAGTGAGCCGAGCCGAGATCACGCCACTGCACTCCAGCCTGGGCGACAGAGCGAGACTCCGTCTCCAAAAAAAAAAAAATACAAAAAATTAGCCGGGCGTGGTGGCGGGCGCCTGTAGTCCCAGCCACTTGGTAGGCTGAGGCAGGAGAATGGCGTGAACCCGGGAGGCAGAGCTTGCAGTGAGCCGAGATTGCGCCACTGCACTCTAGCCTGGGTGACAGAGCAAGACTCCGTCTC
>NW_016898235.1:0-272 GCF_001698545.2 Rhinopithecus bieti | reverse complement strand
TCTGGCCCCAAATGCCAATAGTGCCAAGGTTGAGAAAACTGAAATAAACCCTTTAACAAGTCTTCCAAGAAGTTGGCTGATTCAGAAAATTCTGAAAGAAGAGCAGAGAACCAGAACTACAGAAAAGGCGAAAATGTGCTAAAATTTTCCAGAACTTCGACGCTGCTTCAACCCATGGAAGCGATTTAGTGGGTCTGTTTCTTTTATACTTCGCATTCATATAAAGTTGAGTTTTGCAATGAAATAAATGCTGAACAACATATTTAAAGATT
>NW_016898234.1:0-1080 GCF_001698545.2 Rhinopithecus bieti | reverse complement strand
TGCTGGGATTACAGGTGTGAGCCCCGCGCCCGGCCATACCTCAATTTTAAAAGTTAAAAGGAAATGAAAGGGGCCGGGCGCGGTGGCTCACGCCTGTAATCCCAACACTTTGGGTGGCTGAGTGGGCAGATCACGAGGTCAGGAGATCGAGACCATCCTGGCTAACACGGTGAAACCCCATCTCTACTAAAATACAAAATTTAGCTGGGCATGGTGGCACATGCCTGTAGTCCCAGCTACTCAGGAGGCTGAGGCAGGAGAATTGCTTGTACCTGGGAGGCAGAGGTTGCACGGAGCTGAGATCGTGCCACTGCACTCCAGCCTGGGTGACGGAGGGAAACTCTGTCTCAAAAAAAAAGGACAAAACTTTAACGTGTTTTAGGGTCAAAATGTCTCAACATCTGGGATTTGCTTTAAAATTCTTTCAGAAACTAAAACAAAAAAAAAAAGACCGGGTGCAGTGGCTCATGCCTCTAATTCCAGCACTTTGGGAGGCTGAGGTTGGCGGATCACTTGAGGTCAGGAGTTTAGACCAGCCTGGCCAACATGGCGAAATCCTGTCTCTACTGAAAATAAAAAATTAACCGGGCGTGGTGGCGGGCACCTGTAACCCAAGCTACTTTGGAGGCTGAGGCAGGAGAATTGCTTGAACCTAGGAGGTAGAGGTTACAGTGAGCCAGGATTGTGCTACTGCACTCCAGCCTAGACGACAGAGTAAGAGACTCTGTCTCAAAGAAAAAAAAAGATGAACAATGCTAGTATCTGGTTAGCCCAGGTGGCAGGCCCGGGGCTCAGTGTCCTGCTTCCCGGCTCTGGGCGTTTGAATTGTTCCAGGCAAGCCTGCCGGCTTCGGGACAGCACCTCCACCGCTGGCTGGGAGCTTTGCCTGGCTCTCCACTTGCATCCAGATCGCGAGCATGGGGAACCATGAGCCAAGTGTTTGGAGCAGTGGCGGGGTTGTGGCCTACTGGGGACCCTCCCAGTCCCCAGTGACCCTCAGCACCAGGCTGGCCAGGCCCATGGGCGAGGAGGAAAATGCATGGCCCAGGCTCCTGGCAGCCGCACGCAGTGTGACCACAG
>NW_016898233.1:0-274 GCF_001698545.2 Rhinopithecus bieti | reverse complement strand
GTTTCTTACAGACAGGGTCTTGCTCTGCCACCCAGGGTAAAGTGCAATGGTATAATCATAGCTCACTGCAGCCTCCAACTCCTGGGCTCAAGCAATCCTCCTGCCTCAGCTTCCTGAGTAGCTGGAACTACAGGCGCATGTCACCACATCTGACTAATTTTTTTGAGTTTTAGTAGATATAAGACATTGCTATGTTGCCCAGGCTGGTCTTGGACTACTGAACTCAAGCAATACTCCCACTTTGGCCTTCCAAAGTGTGAGATTATAGATGTAA
>NW_016898232.1:0-273 GCF_001698545.2 Rhinopithecus bieti | reverse complement strand
GTTATCTTAAAATCTGCTTCCCTGAAAATTCTAGGACATTTCTCCTGATGCACAAATAAGAAGGTTCTCTAGGTTGTACATATTTTCTGATATAATTGCTGGGTCATAGCAGATGCAGATGATCAGTTTCATAAGATAACATTGTTATTTTCTATGTACAGTTTTATATTACCACAAGCAGTGCATAAGAATTCCAATTGATTTAAATATTGATTTTGTTAGTTGTCTTAATTTTGTCAAAATGGGTATGACTTATTGTTATAATAATTAAAG
>NW_016898231.1:0-274 GCF_001698545.2 Rhinopithecus bieti | reverse complement strand
CCATGTTCATTGTAGTGTTATTCAGATTAGCCAAGATGAGGAAATAAGTGTGCCCATCAATGAATGAATGAATTCAAACATTGAATATATATGCATCTGAATCTATCTCTCTCTCTATATATATAGAAAGAGCTATATATAGAAATATTTATATATCGCTATATAGAGAGATATATAGATATATATAGAGAGATATAGAGAGGTATATAGATATCTATATAGAGATATAAAGAGTTATATAGATATATAGAGATATAGAGAAATATATATAGAT
>NW_016898230.1:0-1755 GCF_001698545.2 Rhinopithecus bieti | reverse complement strand
TTTACAAACCTTTAGCTAGACACAGAGCGCTGATATGTGCTTTTTTACAAAGTGCTGATTGGTGCATTTACAATCCTCTAGCTGACAGAAAAGTTCTCCGAGTGCTCACTTGACCCAGGAAGTCCAGCTGGCCTCACCTCTCACTCCCCCCTCTAAACAGGACACCCCAACTGCTGTTGGGAATTAGGCAATGACCGCTCTAGCTACTTCCTGCTGGATAGGGTGGAAGAAGGGGCCCTGCAGTTGTGTCCTCCAGAGGGGAACTCCTTAGGCCAGTGAAAGGGCCAGCGGGTTGGTCCAGGGGTCCTCAGTAGAAGTTGTTAGTTGAGCTCATTTGGGGTTCCATTTGTAAGACCATCTGTAGCTTGATGGCCTCGATCCAAGAGGAAACAAATTTAACAAGGAGGTTAAAATACAGGGCCTGAAGGCGAGTAATAGCAAGATGGCTGTCACAGGACCTAGAAAGGGGAGAAGCCATGTCGCCCAACTCCAGAGGTTGGTATAAGAGTTTGAAAGGCATTGTCTAATTTCAGAAGCCTTTTCCTGTAAACGCCTGGCAGCATCTCATACTATCCCTGACTGGTTAGTGCAGAAACAACACTCTTCCCCTAAGAAGGTGCAGAGTCCTCCTTTCTCAGCAGTGTGAAGGTCTAGGCCTCAGCGGTTTTGGAGAGTCTCTGCTGCCAAAGGGTCTATTTGGGATTGTAGAGTAAGGATAGATTGTATTATTTCTTGCAAACTGTCTGAGAGGCACATATAGGTTAAAGTTCAACATAAGAAGAATACGCCTTGGCTGGGTAGACAGAAATTTACCCTGGCTTTTAAAGGAATAGGGTACACTGTTTTTTCTTTACTACTTCAATCTCTTTCTCTCTCTTTGACTCCTTTGTCTCCTTCTCTCTTTCCTTCTCTCTTTGACTTTCTGTCTCTGTCTCCTCCTCTCTCTTTCTGCCTCTTTCTCTCTTTCCTTTCTGCTGGTCTTTCCCTGCCTCTGCCAGCCACTTATGCTGCTGTTGTCCTCTCTCCTTCCCCTTTTGATGGCTTCCACAGTGTAAGACTGCAACCTCCTTGGGTTTTGCACTGTGTGCAGTAACTCCATAATTTCCTTCTGGTATTTAATGGGGTTCCCCAGAGATTAGGAACTCTGGTTTCTTTCCATATTGCAGCATGGGCATGTAGGATTAGATAAGCATACTTGCAGTCTGTATACACATTTATTATTTTCCCTTTCCCAGTTCTAAGTCTTGGGTAAGTGCCACTAGTTCTGCTAACTGGGCACCGGTCCCTGGGGAGGAGGCTTACTTTCAAGTATGGTTACATCACTAACTATGGCATAACCTGCCCTTCGTATCCCATTCTCCACAAATGAACCTCCATCGGTATATAGGTTAAGGTCAGGATTAGCTAAGGGGACTTCTGAGAGATCATCTCGGGTGGCATGAGTCTGGACTATAATTTGTTGGCAGTCATGCTCGATTGGTTCTCCATCCTCTGAGAGAAAAGTGGCAGGGTTGAGGGCCACTCACGTACATATTTGAAGCACTGGTCCCTCAAGGAGTAGTGCCTGGTATCTAGGCGGTTGTCTGATAGCCATAAACTTCCTTTGGCCCCTAGTATGCCATTTACATCATTAGTAGTCCAGACAGTGAGATCCTTTCCTTGTATTATTTTGATGGCCTCTGACACTAAGACAGCCACTGCCACAACTACCCATAAACAGTGAGGCCAGCCTTTTGCTACTGTATCAGTTTCCTT
>NW_016898229.1:0-274 GCF_001698545.2 Rhinopithecus bieti | reverse complement strand
CTACCAAATGTCCTTTGGCAGTTTGTACCAACAAAAAGTGTTTCCAGCCCTGCTGAATAAAAGAAAGGTTTATCTCTCTTAGATAAATTCCCTCATTATGAAGCAGTTTCGCAGATAGGTTCTTCCTAGTCTTTATCTGGGGACATGTAGTTTTTCTCCAAAGGCGTTAATGAACACCCAAATGCACCTTGTCAGATTCTTCAAAAAAGTGATTCCATCTGCTGAATCAAGAAAATGTTCAACTCTGTGAGGTCAATCCACAAATCACAAGGCA
>NW_016898228.1:0-788 GCF_001698545.2 Rhinopithecus bieti | reverse complement strand
AAATATATTATTAAAGTTCAGTTTAAATGAAAAAAATGAGGAATTATAATTAAAATTAGATGGTCTATTTATATAATAGATTTGATATAAGAACTAAAATTAAAATTTGACAAATTTTCTGAAATCAGCACTCAACAATATTAAAAGGCATATTGGATCTATACAATCTAAGCAAATAACAAAGAGAGAATGATATAAGTTCAGAAAAGATTGAATGAAGTTTAAAGCACAACTATCAGAAGGAAGTGTCAAGATGGTCAACTAGATGCAGCCAGGACATGCTGCTCCCACAGAGAGACCACATTTTGACTACAAAACCAGATATTTTCAACATATTTTAGAGAGAAAATGCTGTATATGGATGGAAAATATATGCAGTCACTGGGGTTGAAGGGAGAGGAAGCTGGGAACCCCAAGAGGGGTCCTTGGATGCTATGGCTGGTTCTGGGCTCCTAATGGCACCTGGTAAAGTGAACACAGCTGTAAAGGTGAAGATGCACAAAGGAATCTTATGGTTGAGTAAAATCTTTTAGTGCCTATTGCCCTCAAGTGTTATCTACTGAATCAGAGCCCAAACTGCAACACCAAAATCACCACTAATAATCTCCCATGAAAACTGAGAGCAATAATTTAACAACAAAGACCCTATGCATAGAAAATCTCCAGAAAGGACCTTTAGTCCTCCAAAATGAGAAAAGTAAGCACAAGATCTCTGACAATTCAAAAGCCAGAGTGTCCCCTTACCTCTAAATGAGCTCACTAGCTCCCCAGCAATTGTTCTCAACCAT
>NW_016898227.1:0-272 GCF_001698545.2 Rhinopithecus bieti | reverse complement strand
GAGATGGAGTCTCGCTCTGTTGCCCAGGCTGGAGTGCAATGGCACCATCTTGGCTCACTGCAACCTCCATCTCCCGGGTTCAAGTGATTCTCCTGCCTCAGCCTCCTGAGTAGCTGGGATTACAGGCGCCCACCACCGCGCCTGGCTAATTTTGTATTTTAGTAGAGATGGGTTTCACCATGTTGGTCAGGCTGGTCTCGAACTCCTGACCTCATGATCCACCTGCTTTGGCCTCCCAAAGTGCTGGGATTACAGGTGTAAGCCACCACACC
>NW_016898226.1:0-1184 GCF_001698545.2 Rhinopithecus bieti | reverse complement strand
AAGGGTCTATGTCTTCTAATTTTGCAGTGCAAGGGTTACTAGTAAGAATTACCTGATAAGATCCCTTTTACTTTGGTTGGAAAGAGTCTTTTAAAAGATATTGCTTTTAGTAAATGAAATCTCTTGGTTGAAATTCATAGTCTTTAAATTTTTGTCTCCCAAAAGCTCACCATGAAAATAATTTTTTATTAATATATAATTTTAATTAGCTGCCATTGTAATAGTTGAATATGTCTCCATTTAATATCAGAGCTGTATAATTTTTTGAGTGAATTTTATAGGTTTATCTGTTATAATTTTAAATGGAGACAACGGATGTCTATTAAAAGGGGTTGATCTTAGGTTATACAAAATCAATGGAAGAGCTTTTGGCCAAGGAAATTTTAAAGCCTCAGTTAATTTTGTCAATTGAGTTTTATTATTTAGTTTGTGTTTCTTCCTAACCAGATGACTGGGGATAATAAGTATAATGGATATGCTGGAGCACGAGCCAGATTTTATATACGGATTGTACTGATTGAATTGTCTGTCTAGCAAAGCAAGTGCCTCTGTTGTTAAGAAGTTCCAGGGGAATTCCTTAAGTTAGAACAATTTTTTAAAGATAATGTTACTTACTGCTAAGGCCTTTGTTCTTCCGTGTAGAAATGTTACGATCCAATGACAAAATATGTAAATTACCATTAGAACACATTCACATTCTTGTGATGGTGGTAGCTGAATAAAATCTAAGTCTTATGCTCCAAAGGGGCCTTTAGGAAGGGGAAATGTCTTTGGGAACTGTATAAATTTTAAATCACATTTTGGGCAAATGTGATAGTCATTATATATCTTATGATCTATGGCTGGAGAGTGTTTTAGAAATACCCTTTTCTCAACTATTTTATCAGGACACCAGGGAGTTGAGTCATATGTAGGTTTACAAATGATGACTGAAATGCAGCAGGAAGTATAGGCACATTGGCCCATGTCATATCTCATCTTTGGGAGAATATGTTCCTCCTTCTGTTTAGTTTTGGCTTGTTTGTTTGCTTGGATTTTGGAGTTCTAGACTTAAAAGTTTCATGTCAAATTTAGTGTTCTTTAGGTCATTGATTTTAGAAGTTAATATAGATTGAAGTTGATACAGATTGTTTATTTTATTGTTTAGATGTATTTAGAGCAGCTTTTTTATTTTTTTATTTTTT
>NW_016898225.1:0-3063 GCF_001698545.2 Rhinopithecus bieti | reverse complement strand
AGTGATGAAATTTGGGAGACTCTGACCCATCTTAAGGCCTCACTTTCTTTAGCAATGGAAATGAACCTGTCTCGAGCTGTGTATCTTATAGGGTTTGCTTACTTCCATGTCCACTTCAGGCCTGGCTCTTAGATTTACCCCTTTGACCTCCTGCCCAGTACAAGTTTCTGGGCCTGAAACCTGAAAACATAACTTCTCTTTCTAATTTTAAATTTCACTGAAAAGACAAATTCATTGCATCTTGTATGCACCTTCCTGTAGACTTAAATAGTTTCAAAGAACATACTGCTCTAATTTTGTTTCTGCTTCTGGTACGTACACAACAACTAAACACCACCAGGATCATTTTACCATGACCTCTTCTCAGCTTCAGTATACAGTCCACTACTCAAAGCTGAGTCTTGATCCCAAGAGTAAAAGGGATCCATTGCTTCTAGTAATAGCATTTCCTTTCCCCTTATTAATGCCCCAATAATCTTAAGGCTTTAGGGAATCAACTGCTACACACAGCTAACTTGATTGAGCTATTTACTATAACTCATGGTTGTTTTCCTCAGAGACAGTTTCAAATATAGAATCCTATTAATGTTTATCAGAAAGCTGTTTTCCTATAATATGATTTTTTTCTGATTTAATAGAAACATTTTGTTGTAGCATGTTGCTCAGTTTCCCAAGACAATTAAGTTTGTTTGAAATGAATCTGTGTTGTGCCCTGCCCCTTACAAAGTAATAAAACAAAGATTCCCTTTGTGCTAGTTAATGTGCTGGGCCACTGTCAGGGGCGGACACAGCCTCAGGAGTGGGCATTATGAGAAGTGCTTGACCAAAGGCTACTGAAGAGCTTGGAAACAGGCAGCAACTAGTTAGATGCAGAAAGCCTGAAAGTGAGGTTGCACTGAGGTCTTGCTCTTTCTATTGCTACTAATAGTATCATCAGAGTTGCCTCCATTTGATGAGATTGCTCCATAGACACCATAAGAAAGAGCCAAAGAATAGCTTTTGTATTACTAGCACTCTCCAGCTGCCAGCAGCAACCAGAGTTTAACAACCCTATCGCCCTATACTTGTGTGAGATGGACAGCAGAAATGTGTACATGACATGTTCTGGATCTCTGGTGAATACTATTGGTTTTCTCATCCAGATTTACTTCTAGTCAATTAATTAAGCACCTTGTGCTTGTGCTTTCCTAGTTTAGCACTTACATGTTTAACTTTTCAAAATACTTTACTCACAAATAATAATAATAATAATGTTACAATTTCTTGAGCACCAACTATGCTCCAGGCATTTTACATATTCATCCAGTCAATAATTACTGAGTCATTACCATGCACTATGCATTTTCCTGAGCATTGGAGTGACATTATTAAAAGACATAAACAAGATATTTGCCCTGCTGGAAATAAGAACCTACTAGGGGAGATAAGGAGTAAACACACAATAATAATCAATAAACTTGATACATTGTATAGATAATATAAAGTTAGTGTATTAGTGTGTTCTCATGCTGCTATAAAGAACTGCCCAAGATGGGGTAATTTATAAAGGAAGGAAGTTTAATTGACTCACAGTTCCACGTGGCTGGGGAGACCTCAAGAAACTTACAATCATGGTGGAAGGGGAAGCAAACACGTCCTTCTTCACATGGCAGCAGGAAGGAAAAGAAATGATAACTGAGTGAAGGGGAAACCTCTTATAAAACCACCACTCCTAAGATTCAGTTACCTCCCACTGGGTCCCTCTCATGACATATGGGATTATGGGAACTACAATTCAAGATGAGATTTGGGTGGAGACACAGACAAATCATATCATTCAGTCCCTGGCCCCTCCCCAATCTCATATCCTCACATTTCAAAACAAAATCATGCCTTTCCAACAGTCCCTCAAAATCTTAGCTATTTCCAGCATCAACCCAAAAGTTCAAGTCCAAAGTCTCATCTAAGACAAGGCAAGTCTCTTCCACCTATAAGCATGTAAATTCAAAAGCAAATAACTTACTTCCTAAATACAGTGGGGCACAGGCATTGGGTAAATACACCCATTCCAAATGGAAGAAATTGGTCAAAACAAAGGGGCTACAGACCCCATGCAAGTCCAGAATCCAGCAGGGCAGTCAAATCTTAAAACTCCAAAATGATCTTCTTTGACTCCCTGTCTCACATCCAGGTCACGCTGATGCAAGAGGTGGATTCCCATAGCCTTGGCCAACTCTGCCCGTGTGACTTTGCAGGGTAAAGCCCGCCTCCTAGTTGCTTTCACGGGCTGCTATTGAGTGTCTGTGGCTTTTCCAGGTGTATGGTGTAAGCTGTTGGTGGATCCAGCATTCTGGGGTCTGGAGGACTGTGGCCCTCTTCTCACAGCTTTACTAGGCAATACCCCAGTGGGAACTCTGTTTGGGGCTCTGACCCCACATTTTCTTTCTGCACTGCCCTAGCAGAGGTTCTCCATGAGTGTTCCACCTCTGCAGCAAACTTCTGCCTGGACATATAGGTGTTTCCATATATCCACTGAAATCTAGGGGTGGCTCCAAAACCTAAATTGTTGACTTCTATGCACCCACAGGCCCAACACCATGTGGAAGTTGCCAACTCTTGGGGTTTTCACCCTCTGAAGCAATGCTCTGAGCTGTATGTTTGTTCCTTTTAGCCACAGCTGGGAGGGAGGGCACCAAGTCTTGAGACTGCACAATGCAGCAAGGCCGTGGTCCTGGCCCAGGAAACAATTTTTTTCTCTTAGGTCTCCTGGCTTGTGATGGGAAGGGCTGTTGTGAAGTCCTCTGACATGCCCTGGATACATTTTCTCAATTTTCCTGCTGATTAACATTTGGCTCCTCACTACTTATGCAATTTCTGCAGCAGGCTTGAATGTCTCCTCAGAAACTGGGTTTTCTTTTCTTTTGCATCATTGGGCTGCAAATTTTCCAAACTTTTATGCTCTGCTTCACTTTTAAACGTAAGTTCCCATTCCAAACCATATCTTTGTGAATACATAAAACTGAATGCTTTTAAAAGTACCCAAGTTACATCTTGAATACTTTGCTGCTTGGAAATTTCTTCTGT
>NW_016898224.1:0-1176 GCF_001698545.2 Rhinopithecus bieti | reverse complement strand
AGCACACAGTAGTGCTCAAGGTCTATTGGCTGTTCTTGTTATTAGGGAGATGAAGGGTGATGGAGAGAGATGGGCTCAGCTGACTGTGAGGTTCGGGGTGGAGTTGATGAGGCTCCGTGTGGAAGATCGAGGCGGGGGGACCGTGGCTGGGTGGTCCTGCGCAGGTGCTCTGCAGATGGCTCTGAGGCACAGCCCTCCCACGAGGCCCTGCTGGGGTTCTGGGCTGGGTGTCAGGACCCCTGCGTCTAGTCCCACTTCTGCAGCTCCTGCTATCAATGTGGGTGAATCATGCCTCATGAGCCTCAGTTTCCTAAATTGGGAACAGTGGTACTTATTGTACTGTGAGAATGTGTGTTTAAATTGCCCAGTGTGCTGGGGAGACAGAGGGTTGAGGGGAGACAGTGGTGGCTGACAGGATGGAGGGGATCTCGGTCTGACTCAGCAGGCCTCTGTGGCTGGGGACAGCTCAGAGAGGTGGTCCTGTGGGTAGTGTGGTGACAGACACTGGTGGAGCTGTGTCTGTAAGTCTGCAGCACGCGAGGGGGGCTTGAGAGGGAGGGCCAGCCCTCGCCTGTGGTTGTAACTCTCTCCAACCTCAGCCTCCACGTGCTGAGCCTCCTGCGTCAGACCTGGGGCCGGGTGTTGCCCTATTGGATCTGCACAACCCCATGTCCCAGAGGGGAGATGGAAGGGAGGGAGGTGCCAGGGTCCTTCAGTGACTCCGAGGCAGTGAGGATTTGAACTCAAGACCATCTACCAAGACGATGCTGTTTTCTGAGTCCTGGTGGGAAATGCAACAGGAGGTGGTTTCCTGATGAAGGCGCAGCTCAAAGGCGAACTGTCGGGCCTGAGGCGCATCCAGTCCGAGGAAACAGGCTGAGCCAGGCCTGGCAGACCTGGGCACCAGCTGACCCTCAGGGAAAGCCCAGCAAATACACCGACCTCCCCACCACACACACAGACACACACGGATATACACACACACACAAGCACACACACACGGATGCACACTACACACACACAGATACGCACACAGATGCACACACGCACAGATGCACACACGCACGCATGCGCACACACACGGATGCACACACGCACACAGATACACACAGATGCACACATGCACACGCACACCCACGGATGCACACACATGGATGCACACACGCACACACAGAT
>NW_016898223.1:0-1080 GCF_001698545.2 Rhinopithecus bieti | reverse complement strand
ATAATATATATAATATTTATAAAATATGTATTCTCTTCTTGTGTTAATTCTTGTAGCATAGTTTTTTTTATTTAAATGTTAGAGTACAGTATAATGCATATCTTGGAGACAAAAGCAGTATAGATTTATGCTCTATCAAAGAAAATATCAAGGTTAAAATTAAGCTACCATGTTGGGTTACTCTATTCTGTCAGTCCTGTCTACAGGAAACTGAATTGAAGGGGAAGAAATAATTATAAAAAATGAGACTTGCAGTGAATTTATAATAAAATTGTGCTGCTACTTGTTTCTAAGAAAAGTGTAAGTGTAATAATGGAGGCATTCCGGGGAGAGCAAGGTGTTTTCTTCAAGAACAATATAGATGTTAGTTGTGGTCAATGTAATGATTAAAGGGGCCTGTTTAATGTCAACATTTCATTTGAAATGCAGTGAATAATGAGCTAATTACCCCAGTGAGTGGAATTGCTGTTTAATTCTCTCACAGGGGGGAGAAAAGCAGTGGATATAAATAAAGTAGGAAAACAATCATAACTCAGAAACGCTAAGTATAAGTTTCCTCCAGAGGCCCCTCTTTCTTACCTGAGAACCTAAGGCTATTGGTGTTGAGTTCACCATGGGAACACCTTCATAAAGTGTAATGAATACTCACTAATAGTTCTTATGGGGATACTCATCTGCTTAGGATTTAAGAAAACAATGGCGGTAATCACTAGGAATTCATAGGAGATTGTTTTCTTAATTCATTACCTGTCATTTTCTTCATAATTACAAAATCATCTCTGCAATGTAGTTTAGTTACGTGGATTTCTGATGATCAGATAAAACAATGAAAACTTGAATGTAGAGGCCTGAAAACCCAGAGGAAATTTGATTTTTTTTCCTTTTCTGTTTTCTCTTTTAAATAGATACTTGCATCATAAGAAAAAAGCCTGAACTGGAGGCTATTTCACTACTTCAAAATCAAAATAATTAAGAAAGCCTTAATATTAGAATACTTATTGTTTTAATAACTATAATAGCTTAAATGTATTGATTACTTGCTACATGTCTACATTCTTCTGAGACTTTAAAGCCTCACAA
>NW_016898222.1:0-733 GCF_001698545.2 Rhinopithecus bieti | reverse complement strand
AAGTTAGATATTAGTCAGAATATATCTTGCCTTGAGATACAAGAACTAGTTATTTGACCAGTTTTGAATGCTTGATAGTAACATTTGTACCTGTCAGAATTTGATCTAAGTCCTAATTTTGTTATTAAATACAATGCAGTAACAGGAACTCTTCCAGGCTCGTGCCCCAGTGATCCTGCACTCTTCCACACAGGCAACACAGGGAAGGCTTAATCACAGCTGATCTCCGAGAATGTCCTTTGATTCTCCTGGAATGTAAAGCATGAGGGTCCTACGAGGAGTTGGTATGAGCCCACTTCTCACCTACTGTCTATCCCATAGAAACCACCTCTGAGATAGTTATCATCTCCTAGGTTCTGATAAGGTGTGAGAATTTTGGCTTGCCTTCTCCTTTCGGATCTAGCTGCACACTGTGACACTGGTTAGCGACAGTATATATTTAGCTCCTCAACAGCAGGGTGCCCCACCACTCGTGTTGCATTGTCATCTGCCTCCTTTGTTTTGGTGTTGTACCTGTTCTGCTGTTGAGACAAAGGATGTAGTGAGACATCACCTTTACTATTCTTGATTTTACTGTCCATGTAAGTAATACAACGTCCGCAAGTTAAAAGGGCTCCTTGCCCCTTTCACATCGACATCTGTCAGACTTATTGGACAGCTTTCTGGGGAATAAAGATTTAACCTCCATATACCTCTAATAATTGGAGACTTACTGTCATTTTCCTGAAGTCTG
>NW_016898221.1:0-1180 GCF_001698545.2 Rhinopithecus bieti | reverse complement strand
TATTCAGGACTTGACTCAGCACTGGACCAAGCAGACCTAATAGACATCTACAGAACGCTTCACCCAAATCAGAATATACATTCTTCTCAGCACTACAACGCACTTATTCTAAAACTGATGACATAATTGGAAGTAAAACACTCCTCAACAAATGCAAAAGAACGGAAATCATAACAGTCTCTCAGACCACAGTACAAGCAAATTAGAACTGAGGATTAAGAAACTCTCAAAACCACACAACTACATGGAAACTGAATAACCTGCTCTTGAATGACTACTGGGTAAACAACATAATTAAAGCAGAAATAAATAAGTTCTTTGAAACCAATGAGAACAAAGACACAATGTACCAGAATCTCTGGGACACATTTAAGGCAGTGTGTAGAGGGAAATTTATAGCACTAAATGCCCATATGAGAAAGTGAGAAAGATCTAAAATCGACACCCTAACATCACAATTAAAATAACTAGAGAAGCACAAGCAAACAAATTCAAAACTAGCAGAAGACAAGAAATAACTAAGATCAGAGCAGAAATGAAGGAGACACGGACACGACAAACCCTTCAAAAAAAAAATCAATGAATTCAGGAGCTGGTTTTTTGAAAAGATTAACAAAGTAGATAGACCGCTGGTCAGACTAATAAAGAAGAAAAGAAAGAAGAATCAAACAGACACAATAGAAAATGATAAAGAGTATATCACCACTGATCCCACAGAAATACAAACTTCCATCAGACAATACTATAAATGCCTCTACACAAATATACTAGAAAATCTAGAAGAAATGGATGATTCCTGGACATATACACCCTCCCAAGTCTAAACCAGGAAGAAGTCAAATCCTTGAATAGGCCAATAACAAGTTCTGAAATGGAGGCAGTAATTAATAGCTTACCACCAAAAAAAGCCCCAGAACAGATGGATTCACAGCTGAATTCTATCCAAGGTACAAAGAGGAGCTGGTACCATTCCTTCAGAAACTATTTCAAACAATAGAAAAAGAGGGACTCCTCCCTAACTCATTTTATGAGGCCAGTATCATCCTGATTCCAAAACCTGGCAGAGACAGAACAAAAAAAGAAAATTTCAGGCCAATATCCCTGATGAACATCGTTGCAAAAATCCTTAATGAAATACTGGCAAACTGAATCCAGCAACACATCAAAAAGCTTATCCTCC
>NW_016898220.1:0-1174 GCF_001698545.2 Rhinopithecus bieti | reverse complement strand
TGAATGAGAGAAAAAAGGTGAAGTCTTCAATATTTGTGGATTCGTTAATATTTTCAGTTTATTTTCCAGATATATTAAAATTCTGTATAGTTCCATCCAAATATTGGAATTTAGGAATCATCCCAGATAATTTTCCCTGTCCTTTATTTCTCTGTTCCACCCTTCCTTTGCTAAGTGTTCACATTATCATTTTCTATCTCTTGCTTATAAGTTGTTGCCCTCCTGTATTAAAACCGTTTTCTAGGTGCTTTACATATTTCCATATTATGTTAAAATAAAATTCACAAAATGCTGCAAATACAGTACCGTTTACACATACCACTCACCCAATTTTCCCCAGTGGTGATATTTTCCATTAACATTGTACAATATCACAACCAGCATACTGACACTGGTGAAATGTGCATGTTTACATGACATTTTATCACGTATACATTGTTGTAACCACTGCATGAATCAGAATGCAGAATTAATCCATCATTAAAATGTACCCCTTCCACTAGTCTTATAATCACATATGACCTTAACTTCCACCATCCCTAACAGATGACTATGAACAGTGTTCTCTAAACTATTTAATTTCATCACATTAAGATACATAAAATAAGCATTATATTACAACATGAAATTGGTTTTCCTTCAGAATTGAGAATCATCTAAGAATTATTTGTATAGTAATAGTTTTTTCCTTTTGAGTTGTATTACACAATATGGAAGTAACAGACTTCTTTAACTGTTTACCTGGTGAATAACATGTGAGTTGTTTCCAGGTTCTGACTATTACAAATAAAATTTCTGTGAACAGTCAAGTGCAGGTTTGGTCTACACATAAATTTTCAGTTCTATGAAATAGCCCATGACAGTAATTGCTAAGCCTAACTGTATGTGTGTGTTTGGTTTTAAAAGAAATTGCCAAATTATTTTCCAATGTGGTATACAGTTTTATATTCCCTTCAGCAATAAAGATTCAATTTTTTCTGCATGCTTCTCAGCCTTTGGAATCATTGTTTTAACTATTTCAGCTACTGAAATAAATCTGCTGTAGGCCAGGTGTGGTGGCTCACACCTGTAATTCCAGCACTTTGGGAGGCTGAGGAAGGTGGATCACCCGAGGTCAGGCGCTCGAGACCAGCTTGGCCAACATGGAGAAACCCCTCTCTATAAAAATACAAAA
>NW_016898219.1:0-1084 GCF_001698545.2 Rhinopithecus bieti | reverse complement strand
TTTTTTTTTTTTTTTAAGACAGAGTCTCACTCTGTCGCCCAGACCGGAGTGCAGTGGCACGATCTCAGCTCACTGCAAGCTCTGCCTCCCGGGTTCATGCCATTCTCCTGCCTCGGCCTCCTGAGTAGCTGGGTCTACAGGCGCCCACCACCACACCCAGCTAATTTTTTGTATTTTTAGTAGAGACGGGGTTTCACCATGCTTGTTAGCCAGGATAGTCTCGATCTCCTGACCTCGTGATCTGCCTGCCTCGTCCTCCCAAAGCGCTGGGATTACAGGCGTGAGCCACCACACCCACCCACCCGACCGGTGAGAAAAGGAATTCTTTATCCTCCCCACTTCTGCCTAAAAGCAGGGCATAAATTTCCCTTTGTGAAGGTGTCCCCACTCCCCTCTCCAGTACTGGGAAGAGGAGAATGACTCTTAATCACCACAGACACTGGAGATGGCCCTGATTTGAGTCTGCATAACAAAGCTTACTAAGTAACCCTATCTTCTTTAATTCTTTCCCATATATTTACCTCCCCACTATTTCCTGCCCCTAAACCTCCAAACCACTTTTGCTTTGTCTAGTCACTTCTCCATAATTTATTGCCCTTTGTTATAATGATACATAAAGTCTCAAGTCTAACCACTTCTTTGGATTTTACTTTTTTTAATAAAGTTCCTGCCTGCATGCATAGTACACATTTTCTTCTGTTAATCTTTCTTTTGTCAATTTAATTTGCAGGCCCAGCTCTTGAACCTAAAAGGGCAAATTTTCCCTCCCCTACAACATTCGCCACACTTTATAGATGGGAAATTGAGTTGGAGAAATTGAGGCTAAAACAGCAAGTAGCTAGTGCCAGAATTTGGGACCTGTCAGTCTGATTCCAGTCCCTATGCTCTTTCTTAACTACTCCACTACAGCTTCAGTTTAGAGAAACAGAATTTTCCATAAAGCCCAGTTGCACACAGGGGCTACATTGTATTCAAAATACATACTGAGTCTTTAAATACTAGAATCAGACTCAGTGAAGCAAGAAACATTGCAAGGAGCATGAGACAGAAGCCTAGAATCTGCTATCCCCTCAGGAAATCTCAA
>NW_016898218.1:0-1176 GCF_001698545.2 Rhinopithecus bieti | reverse complement strand
ACATTTAGCCCATTTACATTTAAGGTTAGTATTGTTATGCATGAATTTGATCCTGTCATTATGATGTGTTCGCTGGTTATTTTGCCCACTAATTGATTTGATGAAATTTCTTCATAGCGATCGATGGCCTTTAAAATTTGGCATGTGTTTGCTGTGGCTGGTACTGGTTGTTCCTTTCCATGTTCAGTGCTTCCATCAGTAGCTCTTGTAAGGCAGGCCTGGTGTTGACAAAATCTCTCAGTGTTTGTTTGTCTGTAAACGATTTTATTTCTTCTTCCCTTATGAAGCTTAGTTTGACTGGATATGAAATTCTGGGTTGAAAATTCTTTGCGTTAAGAATGTTGAATATTGGCTCCCAATCTCTTCTGATGTGAAGGGTTTCTGCTGAGAGATCGGCTGTTAGTCTGATGGGCTTCCTTTGGGGTTAAGTCGACCTTTCTCTCTGTTTTCCCTTAACACTTTTCCTTCATTTCAACCTTAGTGAATTTGTCAATTATGTGTCTTGGGGTTACTTTTCTTGAGGAGTATCTTTGTGGTGTTCTCTGTATTTCCTGAATTTGAATGTTTGGCTGCCTTGCTATGTTGGGGAAGTTCTCCTGGATAATATCCCAAAGAATGTTTTCCAACTTGGTTCCATTCTCCCCATCGCTTTCAGGTACACCAATCAAACATAGATGTGGTCTTTTCACATAGTCCCATATTTCTTGGAGACTTTGTTCATTTCTTTTACTCTTTTTTCTCTAACATTGTCTTCTCACTTTATTTCATTAATTTGGTCTTCAATCACTGATACCCTTTCTTCCACTTGATCAAATCAGCTATTGAAGCTTTTGTGTCTGTCACGACGTTTTCATGCCATGGTTTTCAGCTCCATCAGGTCTTTTAAGGTCTTCTCTACACTGTTTATTTTAGTTAACCATTCATCTAATCATTTTCAAGGTTTTAGCTTCCTTGTGGTGGGTTCAAACATCCTCCTTTAGCTCAGAGAAGCTTGTTATTACTGACCTTCTGAAGCCTACATCTGTCAACTCATCAAAGGCATTCTCTGTCCAGCTTTGTTCTGTTGCTGGCGAGGAGCTGCAATCCTTAGGAGGAGAAAAGGCACTCTGATTTTAGAATTTTCAGCTTTTCTGCTCTAGTTTCTCCCCATCTTTGTGGTTTTAGCCACCTTTGTTC
>NW_016898217.1:0-427 GCF_001698545.2 Rhinopithecus bieti | reverse complement strand
AAAATTGGTGGTAGGCCGCAGTTGGCCTACAGACCTATGTAGGGTAAACACACCTGATAGCCATATCTTAAGCGTACCTTGAGGATGACCTTGTGTGGCATACAGGACTGAATGGGAGTTCCGAGCTAGGGAATCCGGGAGTGGCTAATTAGGAGATTCGTTCCTTGTCTAAGGAGAAACATTCGAGCCCCTGTCCTGTCCTGTGGAACATGAGTTGTACAGGGGATCAAGCTCCCAAGTTTGGGGTTGAAAGAAGGTTGACAGGTGGAGGTTGTTAGTGGGAGAATGCTAACTGAAAATGCTATATAAACTTACATGCCTTTTCCAAGCTGTTGTGGTTCTGCTGTCCAGCCTGCCTCCCCTTGACTGTATGTAAGGTGATTCTTCTGTCCCGTCTACTGCCGCTGTACTCTGCCCCGTATGTAAG
>NW_016898216.1:0-1618 GCF_001698545.2 Rhinopithecus bieti | reverse complement strand
AAAACACAAAATTAGCCAGACATGGTGGCATGTGCCTGTAGTCCCAGCTACTCGGGAAGCTGAGGCAGGAGAACCACTTGAACCAGGAGGCAAAATTTCAGTGTACAAGATTATGCCATTGCCCTCCATCCCGGGCAACAGAGTGGGACTCCACCTCAAAAAAAAAAAAAAAATATGTGCAGATATGAGCTGTTTTCCTCAGACTGTCAACCTTTCATTTTTTTGGAGGGGATATTTTATTTTATTGTTTTGTTTGTTTTGAGACAGGGCCTCACTCTGTCACCCAGGCTGAAGTACAGTGGCATGATCACAGCTCTCTGCAGCCTCAAACTTCTGGGCTCAGGTGATCCTCCTACCTCAACCTCCCGAGTAGCTGGGACTACAGGTACACACCACCACACCCCATTAATTTTGCATTTTTTGTAGAGGGTTTTGCTATATTGCCCAGGCTGTTCTTGACCTCCTGGTCAAGAACCTCAAGTGATCTTCCTGCCTCAGTCTCCCAAAGTGCTGGGATTACAGGTATGAGCACTATGCCCAGCCTCGAGGGGGGTATTGTTAAAGAAAAAATTATTCATGACACTTGTTATGGATAGTAAGGCAGACTACACAAGGGGGGCCATGGTCAGAGGAACGAGGAGCACTACAGTGGGATCTTGCAGTTGTGGGGAGAGATTGCACTCGATTCTGACTATAGCATGGGCAAGTGGGGATTTGCAGCCATGGGCAGGGTGGTCAGTGAATGGAAAGTAACTGAGAGGAAACATCAGGGAGAGGGGAATCCTGTTAAACCAACCCAATAGGACTCTTGTTGAAGGCAGGTCAGGCTGATAAGATGTAGACAGTGGCCAGATACCAAGGCTAGAGGCGTTTCCCTGCCCTGACTTGGCAGGATTCTTGCTCAAACTAGATTCTGCAAGGACATAGGCTGGGCCTGGTCAGGAAGGTCTCGGACAAGCCTCTTTAAAGTTTTGGTCAAAAGAGAGTATCCATCCCTACTTCCTCTCAGTTCGGGTAGAGTTGCCCTGGTGGTCTCTGCCTCTGGTCCGGGTGATCAGAATCCTTCTGGGATCTTAGGTGGCCCCTGAAGACAGAGGCCTTCTTTCCCTCTGAGAAAATACTGTAAGGGCTGAGTGCAGTGGCTCATGCCTATAATCCCAGCACTTTGAAAGGTCAAGGCGGGCGGATCACCTGAGGTCAGAAGTTTGAGACCATCTTGGCCAACATGGTGAAACCCCATCTCTACTAATAGTACAGAAATTAGCCAGGAATGATGGCAGGCGCCTGTAATCCTAGCTACTCAGGAGGCTGAGGCAGGAGAATCATCCGAACCCGAGAGGCAGAGATTGCAGTGAGCCGAGATCACACCACTGCACTCTAGCCAAGGTGACAGAGCAAGACTCTGTCACAAAAAAAAAAAAAAAATTAGCTGGGCGTGGTGGTGTGTGCCTGTAATCCCAGCTACTCGGGAGGCTGAGGCAGGAGAATCGTGTGAACTCAGGAGGCAGAGGTTGCAGTGAGCTGAGATTGTGCCATTGCACTCCAGCCCGGGCAACAGTGTGAGCCTCCATCAGAAGGAAAGAAAGAAAGAGAGAGAGAGAGAGAGGGAGGGAGGGAG
>NW_016898215.1:0-1617 GCF_001698545.2 Rhinopithecus bieti | reverse complement strand
TATATTGAATAGGAGTGGTAAGAGAGGCATCCTTGTCTTGTGCCAGTTTTGAAGGGAAAGCTTCCAGGTTTCACCCATTTGGTATGATATTGGCTATGGGTTTGGCATAAATAGCTCTTATTATTTTGTGATATGTTCCATTAATACCTAGTTTATTGAGAGTTTTAGCATAAGGGGATGTTGAATTTTATCAAAGGCCTTTTCTGCATCTATTGAAATAATCGTGTGGTTTTGTCATTGGTTCTGTTTAGGTGATGGATTATGTTTATTGATTTGTGTTTGTTGAACCAGCCTTGCATCCCAGGGATAAAGCCAACTTGATAGAATTGGATAAGCTTTTGATGTGCTACTGGATTCAGTTTGCCTATATTTTGCTAAGGATTTTGCATGGATGTTCATCAGGGATATTTGCCTGAAATTTTCTTTTGTTGTTGTTGTTGTGTCTCTGTCAGGTTTTCATATCAGAATAATGCTGGCCTCATAAAATTAGTTAGGGAGTATTCCTTCTTTTCTATTGTTTGGAATAGTTTCAGAAGGAATGGTACCAGCTTTGTGCCTCTGGTAGAATTTGGCTGTGTATCCATCTGGTCCTGGGCTTTTTTGGTTGGTAGGCTATTAATTACTGCCTCAATTTCAGAATGTGTTATTGGTCTACTTCTTCCTGGTTTAGTCTTCGGAGGGTATATGCGTCCAGGAATTTATCCATGTCTTCTAGATTTTCTATTTTGTGTGTAAAAGTGTTCATAGTACTCTCTGATGTTTGTTTTCTGAGTTTGTATTTCTGTGGGCTCAGTGGTGATATCCCCTTTATAATTTTGTATTATGTCTATTTGATTCTTCTGTCTTCTTTATTAGTCTGGCTAGTGATCCATCTATTTTGTTTATCTTTACAAAGAAAACAGCTCCTGGATTCATTGATTTTTTGAAGGGTTTTTTTGTGTCTCTATCTCATTCAGTTCTGCTCTGATCTTAGTTATTTCTTGTCTTCTGCTAGCTTTTGAATTTTGTTTGCTCTTGCTTCTCTAGTTATTTTAATTGCCTTGTTAGAGTGCTGATTTTAGATCTTTCCCACTTTCTGATGTGGGCATTTACTGCTATAAATTTCCCTCTCACCCTTGTTTTAGCTGCATCCCAGAGATTCTGGTATGTTGTGTCCTTGTTCTCATTGGTTTCAAATAACTTATTTATTTTGCCTTAATTTTGTTATTTACCCAGTAGTCATTCAGGAGCAGGTTGTTCAATTTTCATGTAGTTGTGTGGTTTTGAGTGAGTTTCTTAATCCTGAGTGCTAATTTGATTGCACTGTGGCCTGAAAGACTGTTTGCTATGATTTCTGTTGTTTTGCATTTGCTGAGGAGTGGTTTACTTCCAATTACGTGGTTTATTTTAGAATTCATGCTATGTGGTGCTGAGAAGAATGTATATTCTGTTGATGTGGGGCAGAGAGTTCTGTAAATGTCTGTTAGGTCCACTTGGTCCAGAGCTAAGTTCAAGTCCTTAATATATTTGTTAATCTTCTGTCTCCTTGGTCTGTCTAATATTGACAGTGGGGAGTTAAAGTCTGCCACTATTATTGTATGGGAGTCTAAGTCTCTTCGTAGGTCTCTAAGAACTTGC
>NW_016898214.1:0-273 GCF_001698545.2 Rhinopithecus bieti | reverse complement strand
CTTTGAAGAGACAATTGATAAACTGCAGAAGTCAAAATAGAAATTACTACATATGAAGATTTAGTTATTTAATCAAGCTATATTTATTAAATGCATATGCATAAATCAATACACATAGCTAAGTTTTATGAAAAGATAAACTAAACACGAATCCTGCTTTCAAGGAGTTTATAATCTAGTAGGAAAATGAAATGTATATATAGTAATCATTATAAAGGTTAGAAAGTCTAAGTACCATAAAATAAATACCATCTGGAAACATTTATCATATAA
>NW_016898213.1:0-553 GCF_001698545.2 Rhinopithecus bieti | reverse complement strand
TGGTCTTGTGATCTCGCCCTGCCTCCATTTGCTTTGTGATATTTTATTCACCTTGTGAAGTACGTGATCTCTGTGACCCACACCATATTCGTGTACTCCCTCCCCTTTTGAAAATCACTAATAGGCCGGGCGCGGTGGCTCAAGCCTGTAATCCCAGCACTTTGGGAGGCCGAGACGGGCGGATCATGAGGTCAGGAGATCGAGACCATCCTGGCTAATACGGTGAAACCCCGTCTCTACTAAAAAATACAAAAACTAGCCGGGCGACCAGGCGGGCGCCTGTAGTCCCAGGTACTCGGGAGGCTGAGACAGGAGAATGGTGTGAACCCGGGAGGCGGAGCTTGCAGTGAGCTGAGATCCAGCCACTGCACTCCAGCCTGGGCGGCAGAGCAAGACTCCGTCTCAAAAAAAAAAAAAAAAAAAAAAAAAAAAAAAAAAAAAAAAAGAAAATCACTAATAAAACTTGCTGGTGTTACGGCTCGGGGAACCTCACGGAAACTGCCGACATGTGATGTCTCCCCTGACACCCAGCTTTACATTTCTCTCTCTTGTA
>NW_016898212.1:0-555 GCF_001698545.2 Rhinopithecus bieti | reverse complement strand
GGAGCTGTTTCTATTCGGCCATCTTCTCTTTCCTGTTTTTATCCGAAGGGTTTTCCTTTTCAATATAGGCCTCAATGAGCTCACAAATATACCTTCGCAGATTCTACAAAAACAGTATTTCCAAACTGGTGAATGAAAAGAAACATTTAAGTCTGTGAGATGAATTCATACACCACAAAGCAGTTCTCACATAGCTTCCTTCTAGTTTTCATCCTGGGATATTGGCTTTTTCGCAATTGGCCTCATTGATTTTCCAAATGATCATTTGCAGAATGGACAAAAACAGTGTTATCAAACTGCTGAATCCAAAGAAAGGTTTAACTTGGTGAGATGAATGCACATATCAGAAAGAAGTTTCTCAGAAAGATTTTTCTTGTTTTCATCTGATGAAGAATTTCTTTTCACCATAGGCCAAAATGCACTCCCAAATATCGCTTCACAGTTTCTACAAAACAGTTTTTTGAAGCTTCTCAGTCAAAAGAAAGCTTTACCTCTCTGAGATTAATGCACACATCACAAAGCATTTTTTTCAGAAAGCTTATTTCTAGTTTTTTT
>NW_016898211.1:0-214 GCF_001698545.2 Rhinopithecus bieti | reverse complement strand
GAAACGGGGACCCGCTCTTGCGCCCGGGGTGGGGTGGCAGGGTTGATTTTCGGCCTTCTGCATTCCCCCCCTCCCGGGTTTTCGCCATTCTCCTGCCTCAGCCTCCAGAGTAGCTGGGACTACAGGCGCCCGCCACCTCGCCCGGCTAGTTTTTTGTATTTTTTAGTAGAGACGGGGTTTCACCGTGTTAGCCAGGATGGTCTCGATCTCCTGA
>NW_016898210.1:0-259 GCF_001698545.2 Rhinopithecus bieti | reverse complement strand
AGAGAGAGAGAGAGAGAGAGAGAGACAAAGATAGAGATCTATTTATCTGTATCTATCTATATCTATCTGAGAGAGAGACAGAGATACAGATATAGATACAGATCTATTTGTCTATCTATGAGAGAGAGAGAGAGAGAGAGAGAGAGAGAGAGAGAATGAATTTGCCTCTATTGCCCAAAATGGAACTGTATTAAGTCCAAAAGTCTAGTCCTAGCTCCCAGGAAGGAGAAGAGAAGAGAGAAAGAAACAGCCAGTGTTT
>NW_016898209.1:0-429 GCF_001698545.2 Rhinopithecus bieti | reverse complement strand
AGAATTTTGGTGGTAGGCCGCAGTTGGCCTACAGACCTATGTAAGGTAAACGCACCTGATAGCCATATCTTAAGCGTACCTTGAGGATGACCTTGTGTGGCATACAGGACTGAATGGGAGTTCCAAGCTAGGGAATCCGGGAGTGGCTAATTAGGAGATTCGTTCCTTGTCTAAGGAGAAACATTCGAGCCCCTGTCCTGTCCTGTGGAACATGAGTTGTACAGGGGATCAAGCTCCCAAGTTTGGGGTTGAAAGAAGGTTGACAGGTGGAGGTTGTTAGTGGGAGGATGCTAACTGAAAATGCTATATAAACTTACATGCCTTTTCCAAGCTGTTGTCGTTCTTCTGTCCAGCCTGCCTCCCCTTGACTGTATGTAAGGTGATTCTTCTGTCCCGTCTACTGCCGCTGTACTCTGCCCTGTATGTAAC
>NW_016898208.1:0-233 GCF_001698545.2 Rhinopithecus bieti | reverse complement strand
TCTTTTTTTTTTTTTTTTTGAGACGGGGTCTCGCTCTGTCGCCCGGGCTGGAGTGCAGTGGCTAGTTCTCAGCTCACTGCAAGCTCCGCCTCCCGGGTTTACGCCATTCTCCTGCCTCAGCCTCCAGAGTAGCTGGGACTTCCGGGGCCCGCCACCTCGCCTGGCTAGTTTTTTGTATTTTTTAGTAGAGACGGGGTTTCACCGTGTTAGCCAGGATGGTCTCGATCTCCTGA
>NW_016898207.1:0-2080 GCF_001698545.2 Rhinopithecus bieti | reverse complement strand
TTTCATCTCCATAGCTTCAGAAAAGAGAAATGACTCCCTAAAGAAAGTTCCTTTGCCTCTACGTAGAGATGGTCCCTCATCGGGGTTGGCCCAAGTGACATTTCAGCACAATGATGCAAGGTCCTCAGAGGCGCTGCTCTTCTTTGAAAAATATTTAATTATTTAGGTAAAATCAAGTAAAATTTAGCTAACTCTTTCTGAAAATTTTTTCATTTAACTAGACTTTGGCTAGGTTAAAATGCTCAGACTTTCTGATTATTAATGGGAAAACCGCCCCTAAAACTGAAGAGTATCACCTTTAACCACATTTAAGTTTTAGGGAGGACACTCTCCTCTAGAAAATCATCACATAGTGGTTAAGAACATGGGCTTTTCTGGAGGCAAATGTCTACTCAGGTCTCATTTTGCTACTTCGTAACTGTGTGACTGCCATCAAGTTACTTATGCTCTCTGACCTTCAGTTTCCTCAAATGTACAATAGGGGTAAAGACAGTATATAGTTCACAGAAGTCTCATGGGAATTAAATAAAAGTACTGTCCTGTTTGGTCACAAAATTATAGATTCTTAAAATTAGCTGGTTTTAGCAATGTCTCTCCAAATTGAATGGTGAAAGAGATAATGTATATATGTAAGCTGATCTTGGAAAATTCACCATGACAATTTTTTTTATTTGTAGAGATTAAATGCCTTGGCTGCAATAGTTCGAGGCAGTCTTCCTAAATTACACAGAAACATCCTAACTGCATTGATTACCATTGATGTGCATGCAAGAGATATAGTCACTGAACTTGTTCAATCCAAGGTAACTGTTTCATTTAACTAAAATTATATACTGCTTTCTGAAATGACTGTATCTAATATGTGTATCACATATAGGTGGAGACAGTTGAGTCTTTTGACTGGCAGAGACAACTGCGCTATTACTGGGATATAGACCTGGATAATTGTGTGGCTAGAATGGCGCTCTCTCAGTACACTTACGGCTATGAATATTTGGGTGCATGCCCAAGATTGGTTATTACTCCACTCACAGTAAGTTATTGATCACTTAGGTTAATATTGACATGAGAGTGCTTTTCAATCAAAAGTCTTGAAAAGTTTCATATGACATTAACTCTTGAAAGAATTTATTATGAATACATCTTTGTAAAGCAAAGATTTGCATTATTTAATTATGTGCATGGATCTTTTGGTGTATTTCAGTTGCTCTATTTTCATAGAAAATAATAATCCTTTCCCCATAGAAAGGAAATGACTTAATTTGTGGCCAGAGTTGGTTCCCTTCATATTGATAATTTGTTACTTTCTTCAGGATCGCTGCTATCTTTGCCTCATGGGAGCTTTGCAGCTTGACCTTGGGGTGCACCAGCTGGTCCTGCTGGCACTGGGAAAACAGAGACTATCAAAGATCTGGCAAAAGCTCTTGCCATCCAGTGTGTGGTCTTTAACTGTTCGGATGGTTTGGACTACAAGGTACAGTTCTTGTATCTAAATATTAACATTTAAGTGTTTTATGTGTCTTTCTCTATTTGCAACATGACATAACAAAATAAGGCGAGAATAGAGAGATGACAAGCAAGAGAAAAGAAATGGGGCAAATAATGGCTAAAGTGGAATAAATAGAGCAAGGGAGAAGAGTCAACACATGGCGGTCTGGGTAGTCTGGATAAGAATCAAGGCCAGGGGATGATTTATCAAGTGGTGAAAAAATAAAAAATCTGTACATGTCAGTAAGAAGAAAGAAATGAGATGAGGTACAAGATAGAATAGCAGGGAAAACGAAGAACAAGGACTAAGCTTACAGTAGGAAATTGGCAATTCAGAGAATAGTGTATTGAACATGAAATATGTGCAAGGTGAGAATTCCTGGTAAGGTTTTCAATACAGTGGTTCTCAAACTTTTGGTCATGGGACCCCTTTACACTCTTAAAATTAATGAGAAAACTTCCAAACAAAAAAAATTGTCCCACTTTTATATTTTGAAAATCTCTAATGTTTTCAAAATTTTGCTATTATGCTAATATTTGGCATAATAGAAGACAGCCAGATGCTCCAATTTGCTTCTACATTCAGTCTGTT
>NW_016898206.1:0-234 GCF_001698545.2 Rhinopithecus bieti | reverse complement strand
AAAGTATGCATAGTTTTAAATATCTAAATCTTTAATCTACCAGAATTATAAAATGGCCAATGAAATGTGTATGTAAAACATACAGCATACAGTAAAAAAATACAACATGTGTATGTGTATGCACATCATAAGCATTCACTTAGATATACACATATGAATTAGCTAAAAGATCTTTAGCATCACACATGATATACTGGAATGAGAGTTATCCCACATCATGTGATCTTGGTTCTC
>NW_016898205.1:0-1174 GCF_001698545.2 Rhinopithecus bieti | reverse complement strand
AAACACTTACTGAATTGATTATGAATAAAATTCTGTGATCCACTGGGATTTGCTTCATTATCATCAAGAAACATCTAGATAAATGATGTAAACCAAAAATAAAATTCTAAGACCCCAACTAACTAAATGGATCCCTGCCACCACCTAAAGGCATTCCAAAGTTAACCTGAAAACTAGTTCAGGCCTTGATAGGAAGTGGGGAGTCCAGACATGCCTCATTATACCTTCCTCTCTTTGGAATTCAGGCACAGCTGACCAGCATTAACATTACAACAGAGACCTTAAGACTGACAAAACAGACTCTTTCTAGCAGGAAGGTATCAACATGAAAGAGCAGGCACTGAAATAAATCAAAGTATTTTATCTCAAAATAGATTTCCTTGACATTTTGAAATGGCCCTGCAAAGCTGTCACTTATGGGGATAACCTACATTCTGTAGAGAATCCCCTTCCATTTCTGGAGTCTTCTTCCTGATCCAGGAGAGAAATAACTGAAGAGTTTGGCATCTTTTAAGTCTGATAAGAATGATTTGCTATCTATTCCTTCTGAAGCCTGCTATCTGAAGACTTCATCTGTATAATAAGAATCTTGGTCTCCACAACCCAGTATCTTAACTAACATTCTCCCTTACATGTATTCCAGATCTTTAGATATACCTTTCAACCAACTGCCAATCAGAAAATCATTGAATCCTATGACCTGGAAGTCTCCACTTTGTGTTGTCCTGCTTTCTGGACAGAACCAATGCATATCTTACATGTATTGACTGATGTCTTATGCCTCCCTAAAATGTATAAGACCAAGCTGTATCCTGACTACCTAGGGCACATGTTCTCAGGATCTCCTGGGGCTGTGTCATAGCCATGGTCACTCATATTAGGCTCAGAATAAATCTCCCCAAATATTTTAGAGTTTGACTCTTTTGTCAACAATGATATAAAGGTAAATTGACTATGCAAAAAATACATATTCTAAAATATTACAAATCTAGATAACAAATGAAACAGTAGAAATTAAAATTAATCTATAAACAATATAAGAATGAAAATTTCTCATTGTGAGGTCTATTTTTTAATAGCTTTGTTATCCCCATTAGAATTTGTTTATAATTCATTTGTGGTCTATTGCTGTATGATAACGTTCCATAAAATTTTATTAATTAAGATCCACAGT
>NW_016898204.1:0-1174 GCF_001698545.2 Rhinopithecus bieti | reverse complement strand
CACACTGCTTTGCAAGAGTGTTGCTATTTTACGTATGAACTTGAATCTGTTTTAATCTAGAAAATTAATATATTACTGAAAACGTCAGTGTTATTTTAGTCCACACCAGTGTGTGCCACACCCTGCATCCCCACCTTGCTACTGATAACCAGTAAAGGGGAAAACCACTGGAGGATCCTGTTGCCTTTCAGCTCTTAGGAACAGGGTTGGCCAGCAAGATGGGTCACCCTGCAGGCCCTCACCATGGGGAATGGAGGTGGGAGGGAGTTTCTCTCAGAAGTGGTGGATACAGTCAAAGTCAATGTTCTTGCTACCTCAGTTGCTTTTATGTTTATATAATACATGCTAATCTTACAATTTTAAACTTGTTTTATAGGCTATCGTGCTGATAATTGGAAAGACTATTTAAGGGAGAAAGATCCTCCAATGACGAAGGCATTCTTTGACACAGCTGAGGAGAACCCATTCTGCAGTGAGTGGTGAATGTGGTTGTTGACTTTTGCCTCTTATTTTGAGGATGGTTGAGTCTCAGCTTCCTGGCTACTTCTTGGCAAATACGGGCCATGATGAAGCATCAACTTTGGAGCTGGAAGGGCTGAGGTTGACTCCTGAGTCTACCACATAATAGCTGTGGGACCTTGGTTATCAGGAGAACCTGCTCCCGATGGTTACACGGGTTCTTTTCTATTTCCTAAGTGTCTCGGCTGGTTTGAGAAATAAAGGGAAAGAGCACAAGAGAGAGAAATTTAAAGCTGGGTGTCTGGGGAGACATCACATGTCGGCAGGATCCATGATGTTCCCCAAGTTGTAAAACCAGCAAGTTTTATTAGCAATTTTCAAAAGGGGAGGGAGTGCACGAATAGGGTGTGGGTCACAGAGATCACATACTTCACCAGGTAATAAAATATCACAAAGCAAGTGAAGGCAGGGTGAGATCACAGGACCACCGGATGGGGGGAAATAAAGATTGCTAATGAAGTTTCAGGCACGCATTGTCATTGATATCATCTTATCAGGAGACAGTGTTTGAGAGCAGACAACCTGTCTGACCAAAATTTATTAGGTGGGAATTTCCTCGTCCTAATAAGCCTGGGAGCGCTACAGGAGACTGGGCTTATTTCATCCCTTTGGCTTCAACCATAAAAGACTGCATGCTTCTAAGGGGGCCATTTAT
>NW_016898202.1:0-555 GCF_001698545.2 Rhinopithecus bieti | reverse complement strand
GGCACAGTCAGAGGAAGGCACCTAGTCCAGGAGAGGCAAGAGGGGAGACTGGAAAGACAGGCTAAGGATGGAATGTCAATGGCCTTAAATGAGGCCCGGCCTGGATGCTGCCACACAGATGGGCTAAGACGTTGGCTTTGTCAGTCACAGGCCACTGAACAGGGCTCCAGATAGCAAGAAGCCCACTACTGTCTGGGAGCAGCCGTTTCTATTTATTTGTTCAGTGCAATGCACAAATATTGGTCATTTGTGTACTAATGACCAGCTTGTGCCGTGATGTGGAAAGGGCGGGGAAGTCCTGCTGCCTGCCTGGTGTGCATTCCCCTCCTGGAACAGAACCCTGGTCTGTACATCTTTTCCACCATCAGCCCATGTGGATTGCAGGGACTGATTTCACCCCTGACTCCAGGGAAGGGTGCCTCATCAGACCAGGTCAGCCAGGCTTCCGATTCCCCTGGCAGACCGGGCCAGCCAGGCTTCCAATTCCCCGGCCTCAGCCATTAGCTCGGAGGCAGACCCATGACCCAGGCCTGGCATCTCAGCCCTGGCCACAGC
>NW_016898201.1:0-1751 GCF_001698545.2 Rhinopithecus bieti | reverse complement strand
TGTTTTGTAAGCTTTGTGCTTTGTCCAAGTAAAGAGAGACCTTGATTACTAGAGAAGGGTCTTTTCAAGCTCTTTGGAATCCTTCCTATTGTGCTTAGTCATGATAAAGAGCTTTATTCTTTCATTCTACAAGCAATTATTGAGCACCAAATAATTATTGTGCCAGGCACTGTAAAGAGTGAAGAGAGGAAAGAAAACCTCTGGGCTCTTGAGAAACAGGCTGGGGAAGGAACACAGTCAGCGCTGGGGACTGGGGTTGGACTTGAGGCTTTTGGGCAGCTTTCCTCAATTCTCTTTGTTTTATTGTTAGTCTGAAGTTGCAGCCGGAGTGAAGAAGAGCGGACCGCTGCCCAGTGCCGAGGTAGAGTGTCGGATCCGTTTTCTCCCCAGGAGGAAAGACGTCAGTCACGGCCAGTGCAAGTATACCTCTGACAGAGGCCTGTGCTGACAGCTGGCAGAAAGCTGCTGCCGGCTTGCACGTTTTACATGCCAGCCTGCTGGTATCTTTTGATGCAGAGATTGGAGAATGTTCTCTTTGGACCTCACGACTGCTCCCATGCCCCTCCGGATGGCTATCCAATCATCCCAACCAATGGTAAAGTCGAGAGCCCTCCTGACTGTCCTGAAGAGGTTGGGGCACAGCTACCTTGTCTCAAATTCTGTACGCTTGGCCGGGCGTGGCTTATGCCTGTAATGCCAGCATATTGGAAGGCTGAGGCGGGTGGATCACCTGAGGTCGGGAGTTTGAGACCAGCCTGGACAACATGGTGAAACCTCATCTCTCCTAAAATACAAAATTAGCTGGATGTGGTGGTGGGCGCCTGTAATCCCAGCTACTTAGGTGGCAGAGGCAGGAGAATCACTTGAACCAAGGGTCGGAGGTTGCAGTGAGCCGAGATTGTGCCATTGCACTCCAGCCTAGGGGACTACAGCAAAACTCCATCTCAAAAGAAAAAATAAACAAACAAAATAAAATTCTGTAGGCTTTGACCTTATTATCTACTGCTCCTTTAGGATCTGTGCCAGTTCAGAAGCAGACGAGCCTCTTCCCTGATGAAAAGAAGATAACTTGCTGGATACCACATGCCTGATTGCCACAGCTGTCATCACGTTATTTAATGTGAGTAGCACGGAAACTTCCCTGAGGTGATGAGGACCCCTGGGATTTACTGGGTTTATCCAGCAAGTTGTCTGCCTGGAGTGTTGCTTACACTCGAAGACTAATGCTAAGAGCAAAACCCAGCAGTGCTGGGAGAGGCACAGAGACCAATGAGCAAGGTGACACTGACCACTCTGGAGGAGGTGGTCTGGGGACATGGATGGAGGATTCTCTGAGCTCTGTGTGTGAAGAAGTCTTCAGGAAAAGGCTGACGTCCTGTTGTTGAACAGCACCTAGTGGGAGGAGGGCTTGCGCTCAGAGAACATAGAAGCAGGACTTTGTTGACAAGCTGCAGCGCTGGCTGGGGAAAACGATTCACCTGGATGCCCATCTTGGGTGGCATAGGTGTGCTGTCCGACGAACTGTGGAATGTGCGCTGCCTGACCCCAGCATCACGTATGTGTGCTTTCGGTGAAGAAGAGGAATGCTTTTGAAATCCTTTTTTTTTTTTTTTTTTTTTGATACAATCTTGTTCTGTCACCCAGTCTGGAATGCAGTGGCACAATCATGGCTCACTGCAGCCTTTCCCTCTGAGGCTCAAATGTTCCTCCTACCTCAGCCTCCCGAGTAGCTGGGATTACAGGCATGAGTC
>NW_016898200.1:0-666 GCF_001698545.2 Rhinopithecus bieti | reverse complement strand
TCTAGATTCAGACAATTATGGAGAAATTATCCACAAAAATAACTCAAAATGGTTCACAGTCCTAAATGTAAAATGCAAAACTATAAAATGCCTGGAAGGTAAAATTGGAGACAATCTAGATGACCTTGGGTATGGCAATGACATTTTGGATTCTGAGGCCACAATCCATGAAAGAAATAATTGATAAGCTGGACTTCATTAAAATTAAGAATTTCTTCTCTGATAAAGAAAATGTCAAGCAAATGACAAGACAAGCCACAGAGTAGGAGAAAATATTTACAAAAGACATATTTGATAAAGGACTGTTATCCAAAATATACAAGTACTCTTAACCCTCAGTGAGGAAACTAACAACGCAATTAAAAGATAGACCAAACACCTTAACAAATATTTCACTTAATAAGCTATACAGATGGCTAAAAAACATATGAAAAGATGATCAACATCATACGTCATTAGGGAAATACAAATTAAAATGAGATTACAA
Source organism: Rhinopithecus bieti (assembly GCF_001698545.2). Classification (NCBI taxonomy): domain Eukaryota; kingdom Metazoa; phylum Chordata; class Mammalia; order Primates; family Cercopithecidae; genus Rhinopithecus; species Rhinopithecus bieti. Next base: position 179 of record NW_016898200.1, on the reverse strand, counting down.
CAACCCACACAGTATTTTGGCCAAAATCCAAAACACTGATAACAACAAATGCTGATAAGGATGTGGAGGAACAGGAGCTCTCATTCATTATTGATGGAAATGCAAAATGGTGCAGCCACTTTAGGAGACACTTTGATGGTTTCTTATAATATTAAACATACTCCTTTTTTTCTTTTCTT
>NW_016898199.1:0-1278 GCF_001698545.2 Rhinopithecus bieti | reverse complement strand
TTTGATGTTCCCCGCCTGTGTCCAAGTGTTCTCATTGTTCAATTCCCACCTATGAGTGAGAACATGCGGTGTTTATCTGTCCTTGTGATAGTTTGCTCAGAATAATGGTTTCCAATTCATCCATGTTACTACAAAGGATATGAACTTATCCCTTTTTTATGGCTGCATAGTATTCCATGGTGCATATGTGCCACATGTTCTTAATCCAGTCTATCGTTGATGGACATTTGGGTTGATTCCAAGTCTTTGCTATTGTGAATAGTGCCACAATAAACATATGTGTGCATGTGTCTTTATAGTAGCATGATTTATAATCCTTTGAGTATATACCCAGTAATGGGACACTTGGTCAAATGGTATTTCTAGTTCTAGATCCTTGAGGAAACACCACACTGTCTTCCACAATGGTTGAACTAGTTTACACTCCTACCAACAGGGTAAAAGCATTCCTATTTCTCCACATCCTCTCCAGCACCTGTTTTTTCCTGACTTTTAATGATTGCCATTCTAACTGGTGTGAGATAATATCTCCTTGTGGTTTTGATTTGCATTTCTCTGATGACCAGTGATGATGAGCATTATTTCATGTGCCTGTTGGCTGCATAAATATCTTCTTTTGAAAAGTGTCTGTTCATGTTCTTCGCTCACTTTTGATGGGGTTGTTTGATTTTTTCTTGCATATTTGTTTAAGTTCTTGGTAGATTCTGGATATTAGCTCTTTGTCAGATGGGTAGATTACAAAATTTTCTCCATTCTGTAGGTTGCCTATTCACTCTGATGGTAGTTTCTTTTGCTGTGTAGAAGCTCTTTAGTTTAATTAGATCCCATTTCTCTATTTTGGCTTTTGTTGCCATTGCTTTTAGTGTCATGAAGTCCTTGCCCATGCCTGTGTCCTGAACAGTATCACCTAGGTTTTCTTCTAGGGTTTTATGGTTTTAGGTCTAACACTTAAGTCTTTAATCTCCCTTGAATTAATTTTGTATAAGGTGTAAGGAAGGGATCCAGTTTCAGCTTTCTACATATGGCTAACCAGTTTTCCCAGCACCATTTATTAAATAGGGAATCCTTTCCCCATTTCTTATTTTGTCAGATTTGTCAAATATCAGATGGTTGTAGATGTATGGTGTTACTTCTCAGGCCTCTGTTTTGTTCCATTCATCTATATATCTGTTTTGGTACTAGTACCATGCTGTTTGAGTTACTGTAGCCTTGTAGTACAGTTTGAAGTCAGGTAGCCTAATGCCTCCAGCTTTGTTCTTTTGGCTTAGGATTGTTCTG
>NW_016898198.1:0-1179 GCF_001698545.2 Rhinopithecus bieti | reverse complement strand
CCTCAGCCTCCCAAAGTGCTAGGATTACAGGCGTGAGCCACCACACCCGGCCTACTGTCTATTTCCAATTAAATATCTACCATTAACGACTCACTACTTTACCTTTTAATCTAACAAGGTAGACTTTGATTTAAATTGTTTAACTTTTAACTCCTTATAGGTTGATTCTCCCTCCTTTCAAGAAGCTTACCTATTGTCTCCTTATACTTAACACGGAGTACTAAGAAGCTTATTGTGGCAAGATGGTTAGGGAAGGAATTCTGGTACATATGCTCTGCATTCTTGGTCACCTCCAGTCCTCTGTCCTGGTCCCCTGGTGATCTCCAGGACTACGTGGTATGCATGAATCCTGAGCTGAGATCTACCAATATGTGCCTCATCCAGCTGGTCTTCTGGACTGTCCTACCAGTACTCATGATGAAGATTATAATCCCTAAAATTTGTATCCAGTGATGGCCTCCTTATGGATCCGAATGTCAGTTGCCTCATTCATTTCCTTAGCACTGTCATGCCCCAACACTAAACACATGAGAATGCCCAGGCTCGGCACACTATTTGTAGGCTGTAAGGATCAGGGCTCTCTCTCACACCCGTGCCTATAGGCACTGCCATCTGTCATTATTCTTTCACTTTCATGTCATGCTGGACATGGTAGTGAAGTGTAGCATCATTTGGATGTTCTTAATGTCTTCCTCAACTTCTCCAGGTTTTCTTTCATAGTATTTGTCATCTGCCCCTCTAATTTTTTCTAGATCCTTTATTGTATTATTCTCTAACATGAACTTCCCATATGAAACATCCTGTTTATACTATGCTCTGATTTATTGTTAAACCCTATACTTATATTCCTTGAGGGGATTCTAAACTATAAATATATTTGAGTTTAGAAACTCCCTTTTTTCCTCAGCAAAGATTGGTTTTCAAGAATAATTTCTAGCTATGATTCAAAGATCATTTGGGAAATCAAAATTTTAGCCTGGATTCTGTTTATTTTATTACAACAAAACACAAATGCTTTTAAAGTAACAGATGTCTCTGACTAAGAGAAAGATCATATTCAAGAATAAAAAATAAAAAAATAACATTACTATATTTCAAAATAGTATTTGTATTATTTTAACAACAAATCACACAAAGATTTACAACACTTCCATAGCCCTATGTAGATTTTGAAGGTTA
>NW_016898197.1:0-555 GCF_001698545.2 Rhinopithecus bieti | reverse complement strand
ACTTTTGAATTTTGTTTGCTCTTGCTTCTCTAGTTCTTTTAATTGTGATGTTAAGGTGTCGATTTTAGATCGTTTTCCCGTTTCTCATGTGGGCATTTAGTGCTGTAAGTTTCCCTCTACACACTGCTTTAGCTGTGTCCCAGAGAGTCTGGTACATTGTGCCTTTGTTCTCATTGGTTTCAATGAACTTATTTATTTCTGCCTTCATTTTGTTATGTACCCAGTAGTCCTTCAGGAGCAGGTTGTTCATTTTCCATGTAGTTGTGTGTTTTGAGTGAGTTTCTTAATCCTTGTTTTAATTTGATTGCACTATGGTCTGAGAGACTGTTAGGATTTCCATTCTTTTGCATTTGCTGAGGAGTGTTTTACTTCCAATTATGTGGTCAATTTTAGAATAACTGTGATGTGATGCTAAGAAGAATGTATATTCTCTCAATTTGGGGTGAAGAGTTATTTTGTATCTGTTAGGTCTGCTTGGTCCAGAGCTGAGTTCAAATCCTGAGTATCCTTGTTAATTTTCTGTCTCATTGATCTGTCTAATACTGACAGTGGAGT
>NW_016898196.1:0-664 GCF_001698545.2 Rhinopithecus bieti | reverse complement strand
CATACCTAGTGGAATGACCATGCCAAAGGAAACTCATTGCACCTGGGTGGTTCAGACCAATGTCTGATGGCCACTCTATAAACAAAACATAAAAGATCTGACTCACTCTACTGGCCCTTCTCCAAAAAAGAACAGCAGTCCTGAGAGAACTGCTGATAAGCAACCCCATGGGCCAAGATAATTCTGATTATTTTCCATTCTAAAGAATTAAGGGCAGAATTAAGGGCAAGGTATTATAGTTCATTTGAGGGTAGCCTTGGGTCCCTAAGAATTACTACTCCCCAGAAGCAGTTTGTGGAAATCCTGCCAAGTTGGTTTACAGAATCAGTGCAGCCCTGGGATCAATCAGCCACAAGAAAACAGGATGTTTGTTATTATATGGTTATAGCTAAAATGTATCCCCACAACCTTATACTGGAGTCTAACTGTCTGGAAACAATGTACTAAAGGATCTGGTACTGGGTGGAGGAAACATTTTCTGGACTATTACCACTTTAATACTCCATTTTCAGGTAGATTCAAATCTCTCTGTAAATCCCTTCTTTCCCCTAGTTACATATCTTTTCATCAGAGTTGAGGTACAGGAACAGAGGTATGGAGGGAGTTCTGTCTGAAGATTTTTTTCTCTTGCTCCCCAGCTCTGCATCAAGAACATTTATACCAT
>NW_016898195.1:0-1618 GCF_001698545.2 Rhinopithecus bieti | reverse complement strand
TGTCTATTCATATCCTTTGCCCACTTTTTGATGGGGTTGATTGTTTTTTTCTTGTAAATCAGTTTAAGTTCTTTGTAAATTCTACATATTAGCCCTTTGTTAGATGGATACATTGCAAAATTTTCTCCCATTCTGTAGGTTGCCTGTTCACTCTGATGATAGTTTCGTTTGCTGTGCAGAAGCTCTTTAGTTTAATCAGACCCCATTTGTCTATTTTGACTTTCGTTGCCATTGCTTTTGGTGTTTTCATCATGAAGTCTTTGCCCATGCCAGTGTACTGAATGGTATTGCCTAGGTTTTCTTCCAGGGTTTTATAGTTTGAGGTCTTATATTTAAGTCTTTAATCCATCTGAATTTTGTATAAGGTGTAAGGAAGGGATCCAGTTTCAGCTTTCTGCACATGGCTAGCCAGTTTTCCCAACATCATTTATTAAATAGGGAATCCTTTCCCCATTGCTTGTTTTGTCAGGTTTGTCAAAGATCAGATGGTTGTAGATGTATGGTGTTATTTCTGAGGCTTCTTTTCTGTTCCATTTGTCTATATATCTGTTTTGGTATCAGTACCATGTTGTTTTGTTACTGTAGCCTTGTAGTATAGTTTGAAGTCAGGTAGCGCAATGCCTCCAGCTTTCTTCTTTCTGCTTAGGATAGTCTTGGTTATGTGGGCTCTGTTTTGGTTCCAAATGAATTTTAAAGTAGTTTTCTTCTAATTCTGTGAAGAAAGTCAATGGTATCTTGATCAGGATATCATTGAATCTATAAATTGCTTTGGGCAGTATGGCCATTTTGATGATATTGGTTCTTCCTATCCATAAGCATGGAATGTTTTCCCATTTGTTTGTGTCCTCTCTTATTTCCTTGAGCAGTGGTTTGTAGTTCTCCTTAAGGAGATCCTTCCCATACCTTGTAAGTTGGATTCCTAGGTATTTTATTCTTTTGTAGCAATTGTGAATGGGAGTTCACTCATGATTTGGCTGTCTGTTTGTCTGTTATTGGTATATAGGAATGCTTGTGATTTTGCACATTGATTTTCTGTCCTGACACTTTACTGAAGTTGTTTATCAGCTTAAGGAGATTTGAGGTTGAGATGATGGGGTATTCTAAATATACAATCATGTCATATGCAAACAGAGATATTTTGACTTCCTCTTTTCCTATTTGAATACCCTTTATTGCTTTCTCTTGCCTGATTGCCCTGGCCAGAACTTCCAATACTAGGTTAAATAGGAGTGGTGAGAGAGGACCTCCTTGTCTTGTGCCGGTTTTCAAAGGGAATGCTTCCAGTTTTGCTCATTCAGTATGATATGGGCTGTGGGTTTGTCATAAATAGCTCTTATTATTTCGAGATATGTTCCATTAATGCCTAGTTCATTGAGAGTTTTAGCATGAAGGGCTGTTGAATTTTCTTGAAGACCTTTTCTGCATCTGTTGAGATAATCATGTGGTTTTTTGTCATTGGTTCTGTTTAAGCAATGGATTACATGTATTGATTTGCATATGTTGAATCAGCCTTGTATCCCAGTGATGAAGCTGACTTGATCATGGTGGATAAGGTTTTGATGTGCTGCTGGATTCGATTTACCAGTATTTTATTGAGGATTTTCACATCAATGTTAAT
>NW_016898194.1:0-1177 GCF_001698545.2 Rhinopithecus bieti | reverse complement strand
TCAGTACTTAGTAGGTGCTCAATAAATGTTGTCTCCGCGTTGTTTAGCACTTGGATTGATTTGTTCCAAAGACTTAGGAAACCCCTCTACCCCTCTGCCAGCCTCTTCCCTTGAACTGATTTCTAAGTTTCCTCCGCTGTGTGAGAATTAACAATAGCAAGGACATTTTCTACCTTGGTATCTTGTGTTTCCTACCTTGGTGACAGTGTTCCCCAAAAAAAGCAAAGGTCAACCTCGCTCATACCTTTAACAGAGTGTAACAACCCTAACCACAACAAAGCCTGACTGGCCCTAACTACATCCCTCCCCTGCCCCTTACAGTTCCAACCTGCCAGCGCTTCCTCAACCCCTCCCCTATAGAAACTGGATTATGAAAACCTCAGTTTACCAGCAGTCAGGGTCTCAGCCAGATTCCTGACTGGGAGCCCTCGCAGGCTTATTCTTGTAAATAAACCTGTTTGGCCATTGAGTTGCCTTGTTTCTCATTTCCTTCCTTTAAAATCTCCCTAACACTCTGAGATTGTTCAACACACACGCACACACACACACACACACCCCACATACACACACCCCACATCAGTCTTAAAACTTTCCCCTCGTTATAAGTAATGAAGTGTACTCAGACTAGTTCAAAGTAAAGGTGATGTTAGGGAAGGAGGTGATTGGTTTAGAGGAGAACTACTCACAAAGGGGCAGGAAGTGGCACATCCGTAGTGGAGACTACTCTCTCCATTGTCCATGGGGCCTGAGAACTCCCTTCTCGGGCTTGTTCTACACATTTGTTTGTTTTCTTCTCCAAAGACCAACGCACACACACACACTCTCTCTCTCTCAAGCACACCCTCTCTGCTTCTCAATTAATTTAACTTGCAAGTAACTTTGGTTTATGTAATACTGACTGCAGCCTTGACTCTGTACATGAAAGTTTGGCTCAATTACACTTCATCAACTGTGTTCAGTTTTATGTCCTTTTGTTCAAATTGTTAAATTCAGGCAATGCTGCAAATCTGTCACATGCCAACTGACAGTCTTCTGTATTGAGGACCAGTTAAAATTCATTGATATTGTGAAGCTAGTAGGGTCATTTACCAGGAATAAGTGATTTACTTTATTTATTATTAAATTTAAATCATGAATAATTCCATTAGTTTAAAATTTATAAAATAAAATAATAGCA
>NW_016898193.1:0-449 GCF_001698545.2 Rhinopithecus bieti | reverse complement strand
CTACTTGGGAGGCTGAGGCAGGAGAATGGCTTGAACCCAGGAGGCGGAGGTTGCAGTGAGTCACAGTTGTGTCACTGCACTCCAGCATGGGTGACAGGGCAAGACTCCATCTCAAAAAAAAAAAAAAAAAAAAAAAAAAAAATTAGATTGCATTAAAATTCTGATTTTCCATGTAGTATTGATGACAGTAAAATGCATTCATTGAACACACTACTTACACACTATTGTGGATTTCACATATATTTGTGAAATATATATGCTTCTATTTTCAAATAAGTTTCAAATTCCAATCATTTATTCCTGGTACATAGGAAAGTGATTAACTTTTGTATATTAGCCTTGTATTTTACAACATTACTATAATTGCTTATTAGTTCCAGGAGGATTTTTTAGTTAATTCTTTTGAGGGCTCTACACAGACAATAGTGTCATCTGCAAGGAGAGTTTTA
>NW_016898192.1:0-1619 GCF_001698545.2 Rhinopithecus bieti | reverse complement strand
CACCGCGCCCGGCCTTTTTTTTTTTTAAAAGATGGAATCTCACTCTGTTGCCCAGGCTGGAGTACAGTGGTGTAATCTCGGCTCACTGCAACCTCTGCCTCCTGGGTTCAAGTGATTCTCCTGCCTCAGGCTCCTGACTAGCTGGGATTACAGGTGCCCACCACCACACCCAGCTAACTTTTTTGTATTTTCAGTAGAGATGGGGTTTTGCCATGTTGCCCAGGCTGGTCTCAAACTCCTGGCCTCAAGTGATTCACACGCCTCAGCCTCCCAGAGTGTTGGGATTATAGGCGTGAGCCACTGTGCCTGGCAGGTGTTATTAGAGCAAGTCTGGGACTACAGACATTCAGTGGAAATCAGATGTCCCCACTGGGCAGGTAATTCCTAAAGGCAGCTGGCAGTTTAGGATGCAGATACTAAACTCAAAACACAAGGAATTTACAAGACAGATGAAAAGAACCAATACAAAACTCAGTCCCTTACTTTTCCCAAGAAACCTGCTTGAGATTCTGCTGCCACCTATTGGTGGTTCCTCTTCAATACAGCTAGAGTCAGAAAGGCTAAATTGGAAACCCAGGCACCCAGTGGAAGATTTTCGTTTTCAAAAAAAACTTTTGTTATTGAAGACCACTGACAGGAAAGAAATATGGTACCCAAAAGGCTGCACTACAGTTTAAAAGCAACTTACAAGGTAGAATATTTTGGGGTGGGGTGGGAGTGGAGTGTGAAAGGCAAACTAAGTCTAAATTTAAGAACAGGGACATTAAAACTTTATTCAATAAATACAACAAATAATTTAAAATATACTTCAATTTCAAAGCCAATTAAGAAGAGGAAGTAGAGAGGGGAAAAGGGGGGAGGAGGAAGGTAGAGGAAAAGAGAGGCCAAACAATGGTTTGGTTGGGCTGTGTTTCAGAGTGTACCACCCTTTAAAATTCTGATCAAATACTTTTGACCCATAAACCCTTAGCCCTTGTTCTGATGGGGTAGCCACAGAGTCCACCAGCTGGGAATCATCCACTGAGCTCTGGATCAGAGCATTCTAGAGGCTGGAATGTAGGGAGAGTTTTAGGGGTAGTTTCCTGGTCATTCCTAAAACCATCCGTCCTAACTCCCAGGCAGGTTTAAATAGTGCAAACTCTTAGGCAGAGAGCTCCCAGCTGCATAGTTTCACAGGTGAGTTTCCCAAGCCAGGGCCTCCAGGAAACAGGTCCCAGAGTACCCAGGGGTCCAAAGTCACTTCGGTGAATGGAATCTAAAGGTGAAGAGAGGGGAGGCCAGGGCACAGAGTAAAGCTCCTGGGCTAAGCCACTGGCCAAGCCAGAAAACAATGCTGGGCAGAAAAGGGTTACAAGGCAGGTAGTCTGGACACTGGATTCAACAACTTGCCATCAGCCAGGGAAAGTGAAGCTGAGGATGCATATGGAGCAGGGCCAGGAAGATCAGGAAAGCTGAGGGAGAACAGGAAAGTTGGGAGGAAGGAAGAGGCAGCTCAGCAGCAAACTCCAGGAGAAATAACCAGCAGCCCTCACAGATTTGTGATTGTCTCTTAAAAGATTTATTTTCTCTTCTTGCCTGAATGTACAAAGGCAAAAGAGTACAGTTTGTATATATATATA
>NW_016898190.1:0-1367 GCF_001698545.2 Rhinopithecus bieti | reverse complement strand
GGGGGTCGGGGAGAGGGGCATCCCAGGCAGAAGGGCACACGTGTCACCCAGAGCCATGTTAGAAGGCACGAGTTACTCTGTGCAGCTGCGCTCCAGTGAGCTGATGGCAAGGGCCAGCCTGGCCATGGGGCCAGGCCCAGAAGCTTCCTGGGGCTTTGCGGGAGAGGGCGACGAGTGTACTAGATTACATTGTGTCCCTCAATTCATGTCTCTCAGAACCCCAGAAGGTAAGCTTTTCTGGAGAAAGGATCTCTGCAGGTGTAATTAGTTCAGCTAAAATGAGGTCAGACTGGAGTTGGATGGGCTCCAGGAGACGGGCACCCTTATAAGAAGAGAATACAGTAGACACCCAGAGGAAGACAGCCACATGGAGATGGTGGCAGAGTGCAGTGATGTGGCCACAAGCCAAGGAACACCCACAGCCACCAGGAGCTGGAAGAGGCAAGAAGGACCCTCCCCTAGAGACTCCAGAGAAAATGTGGCCCTTCTGGCCTTGGTTTTAGACTTTCGGCCTCCACAACTCTGAACAAGCACATTTCTGTGGCTTTAAGCCCCTGGTGTGCAGTGCCTTATCATGGCAGCCACGGGAAGGTAATGCATATGGGCAGGTGGGCATTCGAGGGAACGCTCTCCCTGCAGCAGCCCGGAGGAGGGACACCGGGGAACCCTGGAGTCGGGCACTGAGGCCGAGGGGCAGCAGCCTGAGGACAAGGGAAGAGACTAGGCATTGTCCACAGTGACTTCCAGGCTTGTCATCTGGGAAGCCAGGTGGACGCAACAATGTCCCCTTAGGTGAGATGGGGTGGGTTCAGGAAAGGGGCGGGGCTCCAGCCACTCACTCGGATAAGGGGCCCTGCATGCTGATGAGGCTGCTCCGCACAAACCCCACCTGGCCCGAGGCTGCGTGTCGGCCCACGCACCAGGGCAGGCCGGGCACCCACGCCCCAAGGACCTCAATGAGGTCGCCACCTTGGAAGGTCATCTCTTCGGGCCCCAAGCCCTGGAAGTCTGCCAACACCGAGGCCAGGCCCACAGCTACAGAAGAAAGCCACACGGTGAGTGCCAGGGAGACCAAATAGGGGCCAGAGCAGGCAGACAGGGCCAATGCCAGCCACCCTGGACCATGGGGAATTCATCTTTTGGCTGCTAGGAGGTTCGTAGTAAAGCTTGGCCTCTGCAATGAGACAGGGAATGTCTACATGGTCCTCAGAGGGCATGTTTTATCCCTCTATTGAAGATGAGGAAAATAGAGGTTCAGAGAGGTTGATAAATGAGCCTCGGCCATCAGCCTCCAAAACCAAGGCTCTTTCCTCCTTTCCTTCTGCAGCCACAACCCCAGCCCCGCCCACTCCCCACCCTGCTCCTGT
>NW_016898189.1:0-399 GCF_001698545.2 Rhinopithecus bieti | reverse complement strand
AAAACCAGGGATATGATTATACTTCCCTCCAAAGACAGGAGTGAGGATTAAGTAAAATGGTGGGAGTCATGAGCTGTGAACAGTGCCTGGAATGTGATGAGCCTTCAATAAACCTCAGCCATGTGATGATGATGATTGTATTAGTTTGCTCCAGCTGCTGTAACAAAATGCCACAGACTGGGGGGCTTAAACAACAAAATTTATTTTCTCACAGTTCTGGAGGCTGGAAGTCCAAGATCAAGGTGGCAGCCAGTTTTATGTCCCATAGTGCCCCTCTCCAAGACTTGCAGAAGGCTACCTTCTCGCTGTGTCCTCACGTGACCTTTTCTCTGTGCTCATCCCTGGTGTCTCTTTCTCTTCTTATAAAGACACCAGTCTTATTGGATCAGGACCCCACTC
>NW_016898188.1:0-447 GCF_001698545.2 Rhinopithecus bieti | reverse complement strand
AACACCTTCAGTTGTATATTACCCACCACAATCAAGAAAGAGAACTTTATTTTATCCTTTAAATTCCCCCATACCCATTTGTATTCTATCCCCATCCCCCCACTCCCAGACCCTAGCAATCATTGGTCTGTTTTCTATCCTGAGTGTTACCAAATTTAACAAATAAAATACATGTTTTGAGAATACTTATACTATTTTAAATAATTTATCTGAAGCTTTTCTGTACTTATCATTTTGCTGCCCTATTAAAAAAAATATGCAGCCAAACCCAAACTTCAAATACATTCGTTCCTGTATTTTCTTCCATAAGATTTATTGTATTCTATTTTACTATTAGGGCTATAGTCCAATTTTAATTTTGCATTAGACATGAAATTTATGTTAAGGTTCCTTTTTTTCTTTTTTTGAATAGAAATGTTTAATTGTTTTGGCCTATTTTCTTTAAAA
>NW_016898187.1:0-451 GCF_001698545.2 Rhinopithecus bieti | reverse complement strand
AAAAAAAAAAAAAAAAAAAAAGGCTTGAGTGCTAGCTACACTCATTATTATTAACGTGTCCTGGCTCCCAGGCCCTCTCAATGGATAAAGCCGGGAAATATCTGTATGTATACACATAAGTATACATATATTGACTCATGCACACACAACATAAACACATACATACATGCATTTGCATCAGTATTTATTTCTACACCTGGCTATTTTGTTTATTCTTGTTGTGTAGAGATGGGATCTCACCATGTTACCCAAGAGGGTCTCAAATGCCTGGCCTCAAGTGATCCTCCCACCTCGGCCTCCCAAAGTGTTGGGATTATGGGCGTGAGCCACTGCACCCAACCTCTACATCTCTCCATGTATTACCTCCAATTCCAATCCAGGTGTATAGGATTACATGTGAGACCATCAGAGGGTTCATTTCCCTTCCCCTTCCCCTTCCCCTTCCCCTTCC
>NW_016898186.1:0-291 GCF_001698545.2 Rhinopithecus bieti | reverse complement strand
CTCTGTCGCCCTGGCTGGAGTGCAGTGGCCTGATCTCAGCTCACTGCAAGCTCCGCCTCCCGGGTTCACGTCATTCTCCCGCCCCACCCCCCTGAGGAGCGGGGCTACAGGGGCCCCCCCCCCCCCCCGCTAGTTTTTTTTTTTTTTTTTTTTTTTTTTGTATTTTTTAGTAGAGACGGGGTTTCACTGTGTTAGTCAGGATGGTCTCGATCTCCTGACCTTGTGATCCGCCCGTCTCGGCCTCCCAAAGTGCTGGAATTACAGGCTTGAGCCACCGCGCCCGGCGGCATA
>NW_016898185.1:0-553 GCF_001698545.2 Rhinopithecus bieti | reverse complement strand
TGGCCAGGGGCCTTGCTGCAGCTTCACTGAGCATCCTGTGAGGCTGCATCAGCCCCGGAGTTCCTGAGCATCAGTTATAACCTCACAAGCTGGAGAAGACTCGGTTGGTACAAAAGTAATTGCGGTTTTGCCATTGAAAGTAATAACAAAATCACATTTGCTTTTGCACTACCTAATAGTTCTCTCTCTCTCTCTGTCTCTTTCTCTCTGGCTCAGGGAGGGTTCAGGACAACTTCCAAAATGTTGGTGCTGCTCCCTGGCACACACCTTTCCCCGGGAAAGAGAGGCCCATGGAAACACCCATCAGCAGGTTGTCGGGCGTCACAGGGCCACCCATGGCGTCATCAATGGGGTCCTGGGGATCCTAAGAGCCCACCTGGAGCCAGAAGAGGGAGGTCTTTGCTGCGGGATTTCAGATTTGGGGCAGATACATCCTGTGCAGAGACTGGACAGGTCAGCCGCCCCAGCAACCCAAGCAACTCCCTCGCCTCCCCGACACACACACGTGCACACACACACACGTGCGCACACACACACACACGCCTGCCCGGCT
>NW_016898184.1:0-449 GCF_001698545.2 Rhinopithecus bieti | reverse complement strand
ACTCCCTCCGGCCACCACTCAAACCCTCTGTCCAGGTCCCACATCTTCTGATCAGTGCTCACTCCCTCTGGCCACAGCCCACACCCTTCAGCCACCACTCACACCCTCTGGCCACTGCTAACACCCTTCGGCCACTGCTCACTCCCTCAAACTACGGTTACTCCCTCCGGCCACCCCTCACACCGTCTGGCTGTTGCTCACGCCCTCCTGCCACTGCCCACTCCTTCCAACCAGAGCTCATTCCCTCCGGCCACCGCTTATACCCTTTGGCCACCACTCAAAACCTCCGGCCATGGCTCACACAGTCCGGCCACCACTTATACTATCCAGTCACTGCTTACGCTCTCTGGCCACCGTGGACTCCCTCTGGCCACCGCTCACATTCTCCGGCCACTGCTCACACACTACTGCCACCACTCAGACCCTCCATCCAGGCCTCACACCCTCGA
>NW_016898183.1:0-966 GCF_001698545.2 Rhinopithecus bieti | reverse complement strand
GCTTTTTAACTGTCCTTTTGATTTGTATGTTTATTTTAAAATAACTGTTACTGAAGCAGTTGCTTTTCAGGGAAATTCTGATATGATTACCAAATAATAGTGTCATCTAATAGTTAAGTAAAATTAAAACTCAATAAAATTAGTAACATCTATTTCTGCTACATTCTGTAGTGTTGAACATAATTACTTTCCTATTCTGAGAAAATACAAATATCTATTTTTTTTTTGTTCAGTGAACAGTTTTTTCTTTTGTTGTTGTTTTTTTGAGACGGGGTTTCACTCTTGTCGCCCAGGCTGGAGTGCAATGGTGTGATATTGGCTCACTGCAACCTCTGCCTCTCGGGTTCAAGTGATTCTTCTGTCTCACCCTCCCAAGTAGCTAGGATTACAGGTTCATGCCACCACGCTGGCTAATTTTGTATTTTAGTAGAGACGGGGTTTCACCATGTTGTTCAGGGTGGTCTTGAACTCCTGACCTCTGGTGATCTGCCTGCCTTGGTCTCCCTGTAATCCCAGAACTGGTCTCCCAAAGTTCTGGAATTACAGGCATGAACCACTGTGCCTGTCCTGTGAACAGTTATTTTTTAAATATTTGTTTTAATCAGAAAGGATACTTTTATTGGGGTATCCTTTAGTTTTGAAAATTTTATTTTATTATTGTTTTGAAAACCTTTTATTCAATGATATGAGCTTTTAAAAGCTACACTTTTGAGTTGAATCAGCTTAATAATAGAAGTAGGGCTCTTTAAAGATTGTTAATATTTAATATATGAATAGTGCTAGAATGTATAAAGAAATCTGCCTGAGCAGTGATTAACAAAGATATTTTCTTTCCTTTTAAATCAAAGTTAAATAGACAAAAGAGCAAATGTTACCACTATTGAAACTTTTATTATACATCATCTTTGCTGATATATATTTTTTGAATATACATTTTAATGGACCACAGTCTTAGTAATTTAAATG
>NW_016898182.1:0-454 GCF_001698545.2 Rhinopithecus bieti | reverse complement strand
GGAATGAGTAGGTATCTCATTGTGGTTTTGATTTGCATTTCTCTGATGGCCAGTGATGATGAGCATTTTTTCATATGTTGGTGGGCTGCATAAATGTCTTCTTTTGAGAAGTGTCTGTTCATATCCTGTGCCCACTTTTTGATGGGGTTGTTTTTTTCTTGCAAATTTGTTTAAGTTCTTTGTAGATTCTGGATATTAGCCCTTTGTCAGACAGATAGATTGCAAAAAATTTCTCCCATTCTATGGGTTACCTGTTCACTCTGATGATAGTTTCTTTTGCTGTGCAGAGCTCTTTAGTTTAGATCCCATTTGTCAAGTTTGGCTTTTGTTGCCATTGCTTTTGGTGTTTTAGACATGAAATCTTTGCCCATGCTTATGTCCCGAATGGTGAATGGTATTGCCCAGGATTTCTTCTAGGATTTTATGGTCCTTGGTCTTACATTTAAGTCTTTGG
>NW_016898181.1:0-765 GCF_001698545.2 Rhinopithecus bieti | reverse complement strand
TGAATTGATCCCTTTACCATTATGTAACGGCCTTCTTTGTCTCTTTTGATCTTTTGGTGTAAAGTCTGTTTTATCAGAGACTACGATGGCAACCCCTGCTGTTTTGCTTTCCATTTGCTTGGTAGATCTTCCTCCATCCCTTTATTTTGAGCCTATGTGTGTCTTTGCACATGAGATTGGTCTCCTGAATACAGCACACTGATGGGTCTCGACTCTTTTCCAATTTGTCAGTCTGTCTTTTAATTGGGTCATTTAGCCCATTTACATTTAAGGTTAATATTGTTATGTGTGAATTTAATCCTGTCATTATGATTTTAGCTGGTTGTTTTCCCTGTTACTTGATGCCATTTCTTCCTAGCATCAATGGTGTTTACAATTTGGCATGTTTTGCTGGTACTAGTTGTTGCTTTCCATGTTTAGTGCTTCCTTCAGGAGATCTTGTAAGGCAGGCCTGGTGGTGACAAAATCTCTCAGCATTTGCTTGTCTGTAAAGGATTTTCTTTCTCCTTCAATTATGAAGCTTAGTTTGGCCGGATATGAAATTCTGGGTTGAAAATCTTTTCTTTGAGAATGTTGAATATTGGCCCTCACTCTCTTCTGACTTATAGAGTTTCTGCTGAGAGATCTGCTCTTAGTCTGATGGGCTTCCCTTTGTGGGTATCCTGACCTTTCTCTCTGACTGCCCTCAACATTTTTTCCTTCATTTCAATCTTGGTGAATCTGAAAATTATGCGTCTCGGGCTTGCTTTTCTCTAGGAGTATCTT
>NW_016898180.1:0-769 GCF_001698545.2 Rhinopithecus bieti | reverse complement strand
ATGAATACATATTATTGGATGGAATATATAATATATAATTCTCTCTCTTGCTCTCTCTCTCTCTCTCTCTCACAGTTTCTTTATCCACTCATCGCTTTTAAACCCTGTCCTTTTCAAGATCACTCCCAGGTATTTTATAAATTGTTTTCATTGTAGCTTTGATAAAAGAAATCTATTCCTATTATACCATCTAATAACTTATACTAACATAAGAAACTACTACTATTTACATATTTATCTCATGTTTTGCCCCTTAAAGTTAAGCTTGTAAGCATTTTTTATTGACTTTCTGTTTTTTAGATATATTATCCCATAAAACATAGGCAAATTAAAATTTTCTTCCTTACATTCAGAAGTATTCATTTCATTACATATATATTTCATTGGCCAGAACTTCCCAAAGTATTACATGAAAATGATGTTCTAAAGTGTTCTTTGCTATTCAGTATGTTGTTGTTTGTTGGATTAAGAATCACATGAAGAAGGCCAGGCGTGGTGGCTCTTGTCTGTAATCCCAACACTTTGGGAAGCCGATGTGGGTGGATCACCTGAGGTCGGGAGTTCAAGAACAGCCTGACCAACATGGAGAAACCCCATCTCTACTACAAATACAAAATTAGCCGGGTGTGGTGGCTCATGCCTCTAATCCCAACTACTCAGGAGGCTGAGGCAGAAGAATCGCTTGAACCTGGGTGGCCAGGTTGTGGTGAGCTGAGATCGCACCACTGCCCTCCAGCCTGGGCAATAAGAGCAAAACTCTGTCTCAAAA
>NW_016898179.1:0-454 GCF_001698545.2 Rhinopithecus bieti | reverse complement strand
ATTATTTATTTAGCCTCATATATCTAAAATATTCTTTTCAACATGGTATCAAATGTAGAAATTATTAATATATTTTGAATTTTAATACTAAATCTTCAAAATCTCATGTGGGTTTTACACTTAGAGCTCATTTCAATTTGGAATAACCACATCTCACGTGCTCAGTAGTCACATGTGGCTGGTTGCTGCCATACTGGACATCGCTGGTGTTAATATTGTGGCATTAGTATTAGATGTTGAACTGAGTGCTTTTAAAGAGATGGCATTCTAGCATCCAATTTATTTTCCTTCAGAAATATGCAGATAATACCAGGGCCCCAAGAACATAATATTTGTTTTCTCCTATTAACCCAACGCTGTGTCTGGATATAAGTTGTCCTGCTGTACCCTGGTAGTTCTTTAGGGCTTAATAGAAACCTTGCTTTGCTTTTCCTTTGGAACCAGTTCTCCAGAG
>NW_016898178.1:0-1432 GCF_001698545.2 Rhinopithecus bieti | reverse complement strand
TTAGAGATATGTTTCATCAATACCTAGTTTATTGAGGGTCTTTAGCATGAAGGGTGTTGAATTTTATCGAAGACCTTTTCTTTATCTATTGAGATAAATATGTGTTTTTTCTCATTGGTTCTGTTTACAGGATGGATGATGTTTACAGATTTGCATATGTTGAACCAGCCTTGCCTCCCAGGGATGAAGCCAATTTGATCATGGTGGATAAGCTTTGTGATGTGCTGCTGGATTCAGTTTGCCAGTATTTTATTGAGGATTTTGCATTGATGTTCATTCGGGATATTGGCCTGAAATTTTCTTTTTTTTGTTGTGTCTCTGCCAGGTTTTGGTATCAGGATGATGCTGGCTTCATAAAATAAGTTAGGGAGGAGTCCTTCTTTTCCTATTATTTGGAAGGGTTTCAGAAGTAATGGTACCAGCTCCTCTTTGTACCTCTGGTAGAACTCAGCTATGAATTCCTCTGGTCCTTGGCTTTTTTTTTTTGGTTGGTAGGCTATTAATTACAACCTCAATTTCAGACCTTGTTATTGGTCTATTCAGGGATTCGACTTCTTCCTCGTTTAGTCTTGGGAGGGTGTATGTGTCCAGGAATTTATCCATTTCTTCCACATTTTCGAGTTGATTTGCTTAGAGGTGTTTATAGTATTCTCTGATGGTAGTTTGTATTTCTGTGAGATCAGTGGTGATATCCCATTCATCATTTTATTGTGTCTATTTGATTCTTCTCTCTTTTCTTATTAGTCTTGCTAGTGGTCTATATATTTTGTTAATCTTTAAAAAAAAAAAAAACAGCTCCTGAATTCATTGATTTTTTTGAAGGACTTTTAATGTATCTATCTTTTCAGTTCTAATCTGCTCTTAGTTATTTCTTGTCTTCTGCTAGCTTTTGAATTTGTTTGGTCTTGCTTCTCTACTTCTTTTAATTGTGATGTAAGGGTGTCGATTTTAGATCTTTCCCATTTTCTCCTGTGGTCATTCAGTGCTATAATTTTCCCTCTAAACACTGCCTTAGCTGTGTCCCAGAGATTCTGGTACATTGTGCCTGTTTTTTTCAAGGAAAATTACAAACCACTGCTCAAGGAAATAACAGAGTACATAAACAAATGGAAAAAACATTTCATGCTAGGAAGAATCAGTATCGTGAAAATGGCCATACTGCCCAAACTAATTTATAGGTTCAATGCTGTCCCCATAGAGCTGCCTTTGACTTTCTTCACATAATTAGAAAAAAACTACTTTAACTTTCATGCGGAACCAAAAAAGAGCCCATATAGCCAAGACAATCCTAAGCAAAAGAACAAAGCTGGAGGCATCATGCTACCTGGTTTCAAACTATATTACAAGGTTACAGTAACCAAAACATCATGGTACTGGTACCAAAACAGATATATAGTCCAGTGGAACAGAACAGAGGCCTCAGGAATAATGC
>NW_016898177.1:0-946 GCF_001698545.2 Rhinopithecus bieti | reverse complement strand
AAAAAAAAAAAAAGATTTGGGGTGTGTTTACTTTCATTTCTGGTTTGTTTCTTAAAGTGACACCTCTGTCACCATCTCAACTGTCCTCTCTAGCCATCTTCCTGCCTGGACTGGCAATGTTTTATTTTATTTATTTATTTGGAGATGGAGTCTTGCCCTGTCTCCCAGGCTAGAGTGCAATGGCATGATCTCAGGTCACTGCAATCTCCGCCTCCCAGGTTCAAGCAATTCTCCTGTCTCAGTCTCCTGAGTAGCTGGGACTACAGGCCCCTGCCACCACAGGTGGCTAATTTTGTATTTTGGTAGAGACAGGTTTTCACCTTGTTGGTCAGGCTGGTCTCAAACTCCTAACCTCAGGTTATCCAGCCACCTCGGCCTCCCAGAGTGCTGGTATTATAGGTGTGAGCCACGGTTCCTGGCCCTGGACTAGGAAATGTTTAAGTCAAAAGTCTTTAGTTCTCTCTGCAAGAGATTACTCTTTGGTTTCTGTCTGGTTATGGCTTTCTTTCTTGTTTTCCACTATTCTTATGAATTTGAGGATATTAAAATATTTATGGGAAAGTTTGGGGAAAGGACCCTTTAGAAATGCAAAGCCAGGTCCTATTCCAGACCCATGGAATCAGAATTCGCACTTTACACGATCTCAGATGACTTGTGCACACGGTAACATCTGAAAAGCTCTGGTCTGACTCAGGCGTGAAAGCACTGGTGGGTATTGGTGACAGACTGTTTCTCATGCCTCAGTCTAGTCTCCTTCCTGCAAACATGCCCAGCAAGCTCCCTGCCTGCACTCTTATCTTGAGCAGGAGATGCCAGTCATGCTGCACCTGAGGCTTCCCACTGCACACGGAGGCATCTCCCTGAGCTCACAGATCCACAGAGCTTCAATAACAAGATGATCTGAACATTTTATTGATATTAATAAGCAATTAGAATTAGCTAAAAC
>NW_016898176.1:0-770 GCF_001698545.2 Rhinopithecus bieti | reverse complement strand
TTGTTATCCGTTTATTTATTCAGTAATTCATTCAGTAAGTATTTTTTGAGGACTTTTGCCTGCCACTACTGTGGATGCTGTCTACAAGAGGGGTTCTTGCTTTGTAGACTTTACATTCTAGAGAGGAGATGAATGTACAAAAAAAGAAACCAATAAAGGCATAGGATTATTTCATGTAGTGGCAATTACTGTGAAGAAAGTAAAATAGTTGTGCATTAAATAGTTACTTGCTTAGGGCTGGGAAGTGAAGGCTAACTCCTCTGCGGTTCAGGGCAGGCCTGAAAGGTGTGTCTATGCTGTGAGACTCAGATGAAAGGGGACTACCCTTAGAATATCTGGGATGGGGCACTTAGGTGGAGAGGCCATCCGGTCTCTACCTTTTACTTTTGTCTCTCAATCTTACTCCTCTTTCCTCAGCTGGAAGGCATGGTTGGAAACTCAGCATGAAATTTTGAGAATAGGCCGGGCGCGGTGGCTCAAGCCTGTAATCCCAGCACTTTGGGAGGCCGAGACGGGCGGATCACGAGGTCAGGAGATCGAGACCATCCTGGCTAACACAGTGAAACCCCGTCTCTACTAAAAAATGCAAAAAACTAGCTGGGTGAGGTGGCGGGCGCCTGTAGTCCCAGCTTCTGGGGAGGCTGAGGCAGGAGAATGGCGTGAACCCGGGAGGTGGAGCTTGCAGTGAGCTGAGATCCGGCCACTACACTCCAGCCTGGGTGACACAGCGAGACTCCGTCTCAAAAAAAAAAAAAAAAAAAAAAAAAAAA
>NW_016898175.1:0-574 GCF_001698545.2 Rhinopithecus bieti | reverse complement strand
AGGACCGCTGGCCGGACAGCAGTGGATGGTGCTGTGGGGTCGACCCTGTCCCTATCTGGATCGGTGTTGGAGGGCAGCAGCGACGCGGACCCCTCGCTGCCAGGTCTGGCTGACCTTTAGGGTGACCTGGCCATCTGTTTCCTGGTCTCTGGGGCTGGTGAGCTGGAGCCCAGCGTGGCCACTCGTGGCTTGTCTGTCATGCCTGCTGCCCTGTGGGTTTGGTCATGTGTTGTACTGCTTTGGCAGCCAGCACACCTGTGGTGCTGTGGCCCCGATAAAACATCCTGTGACGAAGGCACGCGGCGGTTCCCCGCAGGGAGGGCTGTGGGGGGAGGCTCCCAGGGATGGGTTTTGATGGACTCCGTGACACTGTGGTCATAATATTCCCTCCAATACCACAGTGACACAGACCTCATTCCAAACCCACCCAGGCCTGGGGAAACCCAAGACGTCCAGGGCTGACCTGAGGAGGCAGCAAAGCCCCGAGGGGAGGCTGTGGGCCCAGCGCTCTCAGGTCTGCTGCGGGGACACTCGGGTCTGCCCCTCGCTGAGGTGGACAGTGTCCGTGGCCACC
>NW_016898173.1:0-447 GCF_001698545.2 Rhinopithecus bieti | reverse complement strand
GCATACTCTAATCCTCTTTTACTTGTTTTCTTCCTAAAATGATTTCTTAACCACTGACTTCAATATCTTTCTATTATTAGGTTTTCTTTTCCAATAAAGCCAATATTCATTAGTTAATTAGCTTTACTCTATTTCTTGGACATAGTATTCCAAACTTTGTCCAGTGACCTGTGGAATGCATACTACTGATTTTAATGAGAAGTGTCAGGCACTGTTGGGAACACAGTATTAATAGAGTAGGGACAGCAATATCAGAACAAAATTCCATCACCAGCATTTTGATAAATGTTTCATGTAATACAGAACTATTAGTATTTATAGAGATAGCTGGATTTTAAAGTTAGAATAATTTATAAATTAAAATAAAATCAGTGAAACAATATTTACTACATCTTAAATAGGTTTCAAAATGTATTTTTTTAAATATTATGAAAAGCCCATAAATTT
>NW_016898172.1:0-449 GCF_001698545.2 Rhinopithecus bieti | reverse complement strand
TATATAAACATAATTATATTTAATATAATTATATATAAACAATTATATATAATATATAATTGGAACAGGGTTAGGATAGTGTTGGCACAGTCATGTCATCTTTCCACACCATAGAACAATTTTATACAATTAAATATAGAAATATTTATGAATTACCTTATGTATTAGTTTGCTATAGCTAGCATAACAACATGCCACTGACTGAATAGGTTAAATAATATAACTTTATTTTCTCTGTCTGGAGGCTGTAAGTCCAAGATCAAGGTGCCAGCTATGGTTTCTTCTGAAGCCTCTTTCTTCGGTTTGAAGATAGCTACCGTCTTGCTGCCTCTTCACATGGTTTGTGCCTCTGTGAATGCACAGCCCTGGTGTTCCTCTGTGTTCCCTATTCTCCTCTTTCTTTATCCTGTTCTTTTCTCTTCCTTCCCTCCCTCCCTCCCTCCCTTCCT
>NW_016898171.1:0-946 GCF_001698545.2 Rhinopithecus bieti | reverse complement strand
AGCTCACGTTATCCCATGTTTTTTTTTTTTTTTTTTTTTTCCCTCATGTTATCCCAGTGTGAAAACTGTCTTTTGCCCAATCTCTAAGACTAAGGTCTTCATCGGAACCCTGGATCTCAGCTGTCAGAACTTTGCCTACTCTAGGTATTTTTTGTTGAATACAGTATTCCCGTTTAACAAGTGTGATGGCTCAGGTAGAGATATGCTGCTGATAGGAAGAAAGGATTTCCTAATAGTGAGTTTTACTCTGCTTATGGCTGCTTACATACCTGCTAGAAGTCAGTTTAATCTTGCAGACTTCTATTTGGCATTTCAGCCACGTTCCCTATACTTTCCCAAATGTCAGTTGTTCTCTCTGTAAAACTTGCAATGGAATTTTACTGGCACGCAAGTGTAGATTCAACCTTTTGCTTTTTTCTTCAATCTCTATCAGCAAAATGAGGCTTGGGATTTGATGGGGTCATGTCAGAATCAAATTCCCTTAATTCTCATTCTAACACAGTGTTCTATCTAGTTGAAAGGTCTTCTGCTCTCCCGACATTTATTTTTTCTACACGTGTTGTATCTGAGGAGGGAGTATGAGAGTCTTGGGTTTTACATATCAATCGGAACTGCAGCAGGGATGGCTGACGTTAGTCCTGTCATGGATTTTAACTACAATGTATGAGTTGGAAGTTGTAATTATTGAAGGCCTTCATCTAAAATGACTTTACAAAATATTGTGTTCATTACATTTCCAGATTTTTTCCATGTTTTCAGTCAAGACTCTTGTTTCATCTTGTAATACACATTTTAGAGTGGCAACATTAAACTATTCGTTGGATGTTTACAGCTTGATGTTTCATTTTCTTTTTTTTTTTTTTTTGAGACGGAGTCTCGCTCTGTCACCCAGGCTGGAGGCAGTGGCACGATCTCGGCTCACTGCAAGCTCCGCCTCCCGGGTTCA
>NW_016898170.1:0-662 GCF_001698545.2 Rhinopithecus bieti | reverse complement strand
GAAAAGAGGTATAACTCCCTGAGTGGAATGCATACATCACAAAGTAGTTTCTCAGAAAGCTTCTATCCAGTTTTATCTGAAGATATCTCCTCTTTCACCATAGGTGAGAATGTGCTCCCGAATGTCCCTTTGCAGATCCGTGCATGACGGAGCTTCCAAACTGCGTAACATAAGAAAAGTTTTAACCATGAGAGATGAATAAATATATCTAACACAAAGCAGTTTCACAGATATCTTCTTTCCAATTTTCTCTGAGGATATTTTCTTTTCACCATAGCCGTCCCTATTCTCCCGAATGTCTCTTGGTAGCCCTTTCTCCAAAAGAGATTCCGGAATCCTCTAGGAGAAGAAAGGTATATTTCTGTGAGTGGAATGCACATGCCACAAAGCAGCTCCTCAGAAAACTTCTCTCCAGATTCTATCTGAAGAAGTTTTCTTTCTCACCGTAAGCCTCAAAGCACTCCTGAATATTCCTTCACAGACTAAACAAAACAGTGCAATGATACTGCTCAATGAAAGGAAAACCTGAACTGTGTGAGAGGAATTTACAGAACACAGAGCAGTTTCACAGAAAGCTTCCTTCTGGTTTCCCTCTGAGGTTATTTCTTTTCAGGATATTCTAAAGAGCGTTTCCAAATGTCTTTTCTCAGATTCCACAGAAA
>NW_016898169.1:0-662 GCF_001698545.2 Rhinopithecus bieti | reverse complement strand
TTTTAATTATACTTTATGTTCTGGGGTACATTGGACAACGTGTGGGTTTTTTGCATATGTATACATGTGGGATGTTGGTGTGCTGAACCCAATAACTCGTCATTTACATTAGGTATATCTCCTAATGCTATTCCTCCTCCTCCCTCCTCCTCCCACCCCACAACAGTCCCCAATGTGTGATGTTCCACTTCCTGTGTCCAAGTGTTCTCATTGTTCAATTCCCACCTATGAGTGAGAACATGCGGTGTTGGTTTTCAGTTCTTACGACAATTTGCTGAGAATGATGGTTTCCAGCTGCATCCATGTCCCTACAAAGGACATGAACTCATCCTTTTTTAATGGCTGCATAGTATTCCATGGTGTATATGTGCCACATTTTCTTAATCTAGTCTGTCATTGATGGACATTTGGGTTGATTCAAAGTCTTTGCTATTGTGAATAGTGCTGCAA
Organism: Rhinopithecus bieti; assembly: GCF_001698545.2. Classification (NCBI taxonomy): domain Eukaryota; kingdom Metazoa; phylum Chordata; class Mammalia; order Primates; family Cercopithecidae; genus Rhinopithecus; species Rhinopithecus bieti. The sequence goes on along the minus strand of NW_016898169.1, from coordinate 212 downwards.
TAAACATACATGTATATGTGTCTTTATGGCAGCATGATTTATAATCCTTTGGGTATATACCTAGTAATGGGACGGCTGTGTCAAATGGTATTTCTTTCTAGTTCTAGATCCTTGAGGAGTTGCCACACTATCTTCCACATGGTTGAACTAGTTTACAATCCCACCAACAGTGTCAAAGTGTTCCTATTTCTCCACATTCTCTCCAATACCTG
>NW_016898168.1:0-1280 GCF_001698545.2 Rhinopithecus bieti | reverse complement strand
GATCCCTATAATCAGTTGATGTGGATGAGAAGAATTCCGCTTGGTTTACAGATGGTTCTTATGAAGGCACCACCCAAAAGTGGCAACTGCAGTACTACAGCCCCTTTCTAAGACATTCCTGAAGGATGGTGGTGAAAGTAAGTCTTCCCAGTCAGAACTTCAAGAACACTTGGTTGTCCATTTAGCTTGCAAGAGAATTAATCAGACGTATACTAATTATACACTGATTTATGAGCTGTAGCCAATGGTTTGACTGAATGGTCAGGTACTTGGAAGGAACATGATTAAAAAATTGATGACTCTGAATGTTCTGCACATGTATCCCACAAATTAAAGTAAAATTTAAAAAAAGATGACAAGGAAGTCTGAGCAAGAGGCATTTGGATAGACAACTCTGAATGGACAAAATTATGGCAATACTTGTGTCCTACGTGAATGCTCACCAAAGTGTGACCTCAGCAGAGGAGGATTTTAATAATCAAGTGGATAAAATGACCCATTTCATGAATACCAGTAAGCTTTTTTTTTTATAACTACCCCTGTTATTGACAAATGCACTCATAAAGTGGCCATGGTGGTAGGAATGGCAATTATGCATGGGCTCAGCAATATGGATTCCCACTCACCAAGTCAACCTAGATATAGCCACTGCTGAGTGCTCAATATGCCAGCAGTAGAGAACAACACTGAATCCTCAATATGACACCATTCCCTGGGGTGATCAGCCAGTTGGTGGCAGTTTGATTGCATTAGAATGCTTCTATAATGAACAGGGCAATGTTTTGTTTTACTAGAATAGACACTTAGGCCACACGTGGGTTAGCCTTCCCTGCACACAATATTTCTGCCAAAAGCACCATCTGTGGACTTACAGGACTTACCCACCATTATGGTATTCCACACAGCATTGCTTCTGGTTGAAAACTGCCTTCATAGCAAATGAAGTATGGCAAGGACCCTATACTCTTGGTATTCATTGGTCCTACCGTGTTTCCCATCATCCTAATGCAGCTTAATGACAGAAAGGTAGAATGTGGAAAAGAGCTTCATTAAAAGATGCAACCTAACAAGCTGACAGAGGTGGACTTGTGATGGTTAATGTTATATTTCAACTCGGCTGGGCCATGGTGCCCCGATACTTGGTCAAATACTATTCTGCATGTTTTGTGAAGGTATTTTCAAATAAGATTAACATTTAAATCTGTGGATTTTGAGTAAAGCAGATTGTCTTCCATCATGTGTGTGGTTTTCATCCAATCAGTTAAAGTCCTCAGTAGAAT
>NW_016898167.1:0-362 GCF_001698545.2 Rhinopithecus bieti | reverse complement strand
TTTCTTTCTTTCTTTCTTTTCTTTTTTTTTTTTTTCTCCCTCCTTTTTTTTTTTTTTTTTTTTTTCTTTTTTTTTTTTTTTTTTTTTTTTTTTTTTTTTTTTTTTTTTTTTTTTTTTTTTTTTTAAGACGGAGTGTCGCTCTGTCGCCCAGGCTGGAGTGCTGTGGCCGGATCTCAGCTCACTGCAAGCTCTGCCTCCCGGGTTCACGCCATTCTCCTGCCTCAGCCTCCCGAGTAGCTGGGACCACAGGCGCCCGCCACCTCGCCCGGCTAGATTTTGTATTTTTTAGTAGAGACGGGGATTCCCCGTGTTAGCCAGAATGGTCTTGATCTTCTGACCTCGTGATCCGCCCGTCTCGGCCT
>NW_016898166.1:0-1837 GCF_001698545.2 Rhinopithecus bieti | reverse complement strand
GCCTCTGACAGAGCTGCCCCGGGCTGGTGTGAGCTGAAACTGGGAGCCGAGCCTCTGACAGAGCTGCCCCTGGGCTAGAAACCTCGCTCTTCTATAGTCCTCGGTAAAATTTCTGAGTAAAGCTCACTTTAATTCCTTAAAAGCTTGATTTTTTGTTTATCAACACCACAAACCTCTTTCCCATCCAGTTGGATGAAGGAGTAGCTATAGATTTAAATTCAGTTTAATATTTTAATTTCTTGACAACAGTGGGTTGCACATACCAGCTAATAAGCAGAAGGCCTGTTTTACCTAAAATGGATCAAACTACAAAATGAGTGATTTGTCCTCAATCTCACCCAGAAGAGAGTAAGAACTGACCTCATAAATTTAAGGAACAAAGTGGGACAAAAGGACGCCTGATGTGACGGGTTGGGGTTCCCATCAGGCCAAGCTCAGGAGCGTGGCCCACTAGCCCGAGACGGTGCTGTTGGGAGGTTGCTCACCAGGCCCAACAGTCATCTGGTACCTGCGCCTTCTCTGCAGGGAAGGAACTTTCCAGAATCCTGGGGAAGAAACCTCCTGAAGAAGGAGTGTGGCAAAGATGCTGAGGAGAAGGCATCACACAGACTCAGGTGAGCGCTCAGCATCTGGTATTTATGAGATATTTGCAAGAGACTCAAAGTCAGACAGTGCAGAGGGCCCTGTGGATAACCCAGGCTGAGAACCTGGGGAAACTGTAGAAAGGCACATGGACTCACTGGTCGGGATCTAATGACCGTGCTGCAAAGGAGGCAGGTGGTCTGGTCAGGTGACGAAAGTCTGCTGTGAGAGGATGTGGGGACTGCCTGGCAGGAGTTCAGAGAGCCTGCTGGCTTCCGACCTCACACCTACAAGGGTCCTAGGAGGCCACTCACTCAGCAGCAGGTGGGGTGCTGCAGGTGACCGGTCTATAGACCAGGGTGGGGCAGGAGGGCTGGCAGCACCCGGAGGTTAAGCAGAAGGAGGCCACACACAAAACAGGCTTGCAGCTCACGGACACACAGCAGGCCACCTGGCAGGGGCTGGGCACACAGTAAGCCGGCTGGCAGCAGGTGGACACCCCACACAGGGGCCGGCACAGCAGAGCCACACAGGGGCTGAGCAGCAGCAGGAGGTCCCACAGCCCTGGGGTGGGTAGCAGGTGCTGGGGACGCAGCATGGGGAGCCAGGGCAGGCCATCGGGCAGCCTGAAGAGCAGCTGGTGTGGCACATGATGGAGTGTGGACAGATGGGGGGCGCAGAGGACAGGGCTGGTCTGGAGCCTGCTTCCTTGGGTGGCCTTTATACCCAGGCCACCGGCATCCTGGCAACAAGCCCCTGGCATCTTCCTCATGGGTGGTTTTCCTCCTCTGCCCTCTCCGGTTGATCTTTCTGGGTTTTCTTGTTGAGGTTACTCAGTTCAGGAAACTCTTTCAGCTGGGGTGCCCTATCATTCAGCAGACCGTGTGTTTCCTGGAAACAGAGCCGGGGTAGCTGGTGAAGGGCTGTCAGTGAGGCCAGGGGCCTGCCTCATGGATGTTCAGGGTCCCCTGTTGTAAATGCCGTCTGGAACTCACACAAGCACAGTCACACTCACTGCACCAGGGGCCCGTTTCGACTGAGAAGCTCAGTCATCATCAGGGTCTTCCCAAGTAACGAGAGCCAAGCTCCTGGGCTCCATATTGTGGAATAATAATGATGATTATTGGGGAACAATAATGCACAGAAATCTAGCGCTGTGCCAGGCTGTGATTGGCATCTTACGAGGTTATCCCATTCATCTTTGCCAGCATTCAGGGTGGCCGATACCCCATTTTACAGATCATGAAGTCCTAGG
>NW_016898165.1:0-1516 GCF_001698545.2 Rhinopithecus bieti | reverse complement strand
CTATTGGCTAAGCAGAAGGGTTTGTATCTACACTAAGCAGCTTCAGATTACTTCCCTTGCTGAGTATCTAGACTTGCTTTTATAATTTTCCAATTTCTTTCACTATTGAGAAACCATCAGTATCAGTATTCTGTAGCAACTCTTTGCCACTTTAATTTGGTGCGTCTAATCTGCCGTCATCTTGGAAAACACAATTACTTGTTAGAAGTGTGAGTAAACTGAGAACGCAGATCTGAGGGAGGGTTTGATATGGTTTGGCTGTGACCCTACCCAAATCTCATCTTGAAGTGTAGTTCCCATAATTCCCACATGTTGTGGGAGGGACCGAGTGGGAGGTAATTGAGTCATGGGGCGGGTCTTTCCTGTGCTGTTCTCCTGGTTTTAAGTTTCACGAGGTGTGATGATTTTATAAACGGAAATTTTCCTGCACAAGCTCGCTCTTGCCTGCCTCCATGTAAGAGGTCCCTTTGCTCTTCCTTTGTCTTCCACCATGATTGTGAGGCCTCCCCAGCCATGTGGAACTGGGAGTCCATTAAACCTCTTTCCTTTATAAATCACCCGGTCTCAGGTGTGTCTTTTTTTTTTTTTTCAGACGGAGTATCCCTGTGTTGCCCAGGCTGGAGTGTAGTGGCGCGATCTCGGCTCACTGCAAGCTCCGCCTCCCGGGTTCACGCCATTCTCTTGCCTCAGTCTCCCGAGTAGCTGGGACTATAGGCGCCCGCCACCTCGCCTGGCTAATTTTTTGTATTTTAGTAGAGACAGGGTTTCACCGTGTTAGCCAGTGCTGGGATTACAGGCGTCAGCCACTGCGCCTGGCCTCACGTGTGTCTTAATTAGCAGCATAAGAACAGACTAATACAGGGTTTCAAAGTGAAGGCACTGGCAAGCTGGGATCCGGAGTGGGGAAGTGTCCAAAACGGACGGCTCCTTTGGGCAGTGGCTCACGCCTGTAACCCCAGCACTTTGGGAGGCGGAAGCGGACGGATCAGAGGTCAGGAGATTGATACCAGCCTTGGGTGAAACCCCGTCTCTACTAAAATACAAAAAAATTAGTCGGGCATGGTGGCACGCGCCTGCAGCCCTAGCTACTCGGGAGGCTGATGCAGGAGAATCGCTTGAGCCTGGGAGGCGGAGCTTGCAGTGAGCCGAGATTGCGCCACTGCACTCCAGCCTGTGAGACAGAGCGAGACTCCGTCTCAAAAAAAAAAAAAAAGATGTCTTGTAAGTTATGTTGAAGAGTTTGGATTTCATCAGGGCAGCTGGGATTTATTGAAGAATTTCAAGAAGGGAAGCGAGGTGCTCATATTTGTGTTTTCAAAAGATTACTATAGCAAGGACAATTTTGTGTGTGTCGAAACTGTTGGCAGGAAGACAGAAAGATGTGGGTTTGGAAATACAAAGGAAAGGAAATTGCGCTGTGAGGAGACAGATTATCAGGGAGGTCATCCATGTGTTTGAATTTATCAGCTAGAAGAGAGCAAGACCTGCTCTCATAAAAAAAACATATATTTCTCTT
>NW_016898164.1:0-663 GCF_001698545.2 Rhinopithecus bieti | reverse complement strand
GTGGGATCAGTGGTGATATCCCCTTTATTATTTTTTATTGTATCTATTTGATTCTTCTTTCTTTTCTTCTTTATTAGTCTGGCTAGTGGTCTATCTGTTTTGTAATCTTTTCAAAAAACCAGCTCCGGGATTCATTGATTTTTTTTGAAGGGTTTTTTGTGTCTTTATCTCCTTCACTTCTGCTATGATCTTAGTTATTTCTTGTCTTCTGTTAGCTTTGGAATTTGTTTGCTCTTGCTTCTCTGGTTCTTTTAACTGTGATGTTAAGGTGTCAATTTTAGATCTTTCTCACTTTCTCCTGTGCGCATTTAGTGCTACACATTTCCCTCTAAACACTGCTTTAGCTGTGTCCCAGAGATTCTGGTACATTGTGTTTTATTCTCATTGGTTCCACAGAACTTATTTATTTCTGCCTTAATTTCATTATTTACCTAGTAGTCATTCAGGAGTAGGTTGTTCAGTTTCCATGGAGTTGTGTGGTTTTTAGTAAGTTTCTTAATCCTGAGTTCTAATTTGAGTGCACTGTGGTCTGAGAGACAGTTTGTTATGATTTCAATTCTTTTGCATTTGCTGAGGAGTGTTTTACTTCCAATTATGTGTTGAATTTTAGAATAAGTGTAATATAATGCTGAGAAAAATGCATATTCTGTTGATGTGGGGTGG
>NW_016898163.1:0-1080 GCF_001698545.2 Rhinopithecus bieti | reverse complement strand
CTCTCCCTTTCCCAGACATTGTGAAGACTGTTTTTCTAGCTGTGCAGCTGCAAAGTCACTAAACAGATAATCTCAAGTCATAAAACATGTTGTTCCTTAAAAGTAAGAAATAATGTAATGCATGTCTTAATTGAATAACTGTCTTTGTTTCTCACTTCTGTAATACGCTTCCCACTGCACAAATCTCCCCTGCCCCACGAAATGCTTAAAAGGTGGCTTAACTCTTTGTTAGGGGCTCAGTCGTTTGGATGTTAATCCTACTGGGTCTGTGCACCTAAATAATTAAATAATTCCTCCTCAACCCCTCGGTCTCTCTGATTCCTTAATTATCCCGCTGCACACTCTGTCACCCAGGTTGATGTGCAGTGGCGTGATCTCGGCTTGCTGCAGCCTCAACCTCTGGGGCTCAAGGGATCCTTCTACCTTAGCCTCCTGAATAGCTGGACTACAGATATGCATCACTACACCCAGGTAATTTTTTTTATTTTATTTTAGTAGAGATGGGGTCTTGCTGTGTTGCCCAGGCTGGTCTTGATCTCCTGGCCTCAAATGATCCTACCACTTCGGCTTACCAAAGTGCGGGGATTATAGTCATGAGTCCCAGAACTGACTTGTAAAACTTTTTTGAGCACCCAATAGAAAGAAATTTCAAATTTTTTTTTTTTTCTAAGAGGCTTTTGACTTCTCCAGTTTCACAAGAAGAAAAAAGTCTTTTGGCCATGTTGAAGTGTTTTAATAACTTGTTGGCTGCAAAATAATATATTAATAGTTTCTACTATGAATTAGTCTGTGCATTAAGAAAATGGAAAGGTATACAAAGTAGAAAAATATTTCCAAGATATAACTTTACTACCTTAAGATAACTATCTTTTGAGGATGCTTAATTACAGATCTTTTTCTTTCAACAGAGACTCATACTTTGTCTTAAAAGAATCATTCTGTAGATGAAGTTTTCTAATCTTATAATTTTTTCAATTAACACATTATCATACACATTTTCCTATGTTATGTATTCATACCACTTGTAATAGCTGTATCATATATATCATCCTATGGCTAGATAAAAATTTTGACAAGAAA
>NW_016898162.1:0-1079 GCF_001698545.2 Rhinopithecus bieti | reverse complement strand
GATATGTTCCATCAATACCTAAAAAGTTATTGAGTGTTTTACCATGAAGGGGTATTGAATTTTATAAAAGGCCTTTTCTGCATCTATTGAGATAATCAGGTGGTTTTGTCATTGGTTGTTTATGTGATGGATTACATTTATTGATTTGTGTATGTTGGACCAGCCTTGCATCCCATGGATGAAGCTGACTTGATTGTGGTGTATAAGCTTTTGATGTGCTGCTGGATTCAGTTTGCCAGTATTTTATGGAGGATTTTGCATTGATGTTCATCAAGGACATTGGCCTGAATTTTTTGTTGTTGTTGTTGTGTCTCTGCCAGGTTTTGGTATCAGGATGATGGTGGCCTCATAAAATAAGTTAGGGAGGAGTCCTTGTTTTCTATTGTTTGGAATAGTTTCAGAAGGAATGGTACCAGCTCCTCTTTGTACCTCTGGTAGAATTTGACTGTGAATCTGTCTGGTCCTGGGCTTTTTTTGGTTGGTAGGCTATTGATTACTACCTCAATTTCAGAACTTACCAGTCAGTTGAGGCACTGGAGTTCTTTCTAGTTTAGCCTTGGGAGGGTGTATGTATCCAGGAATTTATCCATTTCTTCTAGATTTTCTAGCTTATTTGTGTAGAGCTGTTTGTAGTATTCTCTGATGGTAGTTTGTATTTCTGTGGGATAGGTGGTGATCTCCCCATTATCATTTTTTATTGTGTCTCTTTGATTATTCTCTCTTTTCTTCTTTATTAGCCTGGCTAGTGGTCTATCTATTTTGTTAATCTTTTCAAAACCAAGCTCCTGGGTTCATTGATTTTTTGAATGTTTGTGTGTGTGTGTGTGTGTGTGTGTGTATCTCCTTCAGTTCTGCTCTGATCTCAGATATTTCTTATCTTCCGCTAGCTTTTGAATTTATTTGCTCTTGCTTCTCTAGTTTTTTTAATTGTGAAGTTAGGGTGTTGATTTTGGATCTTTTCTGCTTTCTTCTTTGGGCATTTAGTGCTATAAATTTTCCTCTAAATACTGCTTTAGCTATTTCCCAGAGATTCTGGTATGTTGTGTCTTTGTTCTCACTAGTTTCAAATAACTTATTAT
>NW_016898161.1:0-1180 GCF_001698545.2 Rhinopithecus bieti | reverse complement strand
ATATCAGGCAGTACTATAATTATCAAGAGAAGGAAAAAATACAAAATAGTCCAACCCCACCCCTTTACATCTCTGGATTTCTTTCTGGGGGAAATTTCTTTCTACAACACCAGGAGGTAGATCCAAAGTGAAGTAATGGAAGAAATGACCTTAGGAGGCTGCTATGGTCTGAATGTTTGTATCTCCCCACAATTCAGATATTGAAACTAACCCCTAATTTGATGGTATTAGGAGGAGTGGCTTTGGGGAGGTGATTTGTTCATGAGGGTGGGGACCTTAGGAATGTAATTAGTGTCCTTATAAAAGAGACATCAGAGAGCTCCTTCACCCTTTATACCATGTGAAGACACAGCAAGAAGGTACTGTCTATAAACCAGGAAGTAGACCCTCTGAATATCCCATCAATGTGGACTTCCCAGCCTCCAGAACTGTGAGAAGTAAGTTGTTGTTGTTTATAACTACCCAGCTTATGGTATTTTGTTATAGTAGCTCAAATGTACCAAGAGACAGAGATAAGAGTTCTGGTCTGCAGAAGGACCTGGAATTCTTGAGGCAAAGCATTAGAAAACAGTAAGATATTCAGAAAGTGGATTCCTTATGTCTGAGTGGGAATTTGTCATGAGTCCTTGACTAAGATACGGACTAGACCTGTACTGGATATGAACTCCACAAAGCCTAGGAAATACTGTCTGCTGCGGGCCTACTGGCTGAAACAGATGTTTGGCAAGGCTGGGAGATGTAGTTCTGACCCAAGTAGAGGTGTAAGACCTCATTGAATACCACTGGAATTCAGTTGAGACCATTAAAAGACTACTATTTTGGAATAATAAACCAAAGTACGGTCCGTGATGTAGGACTAAGTTGAAAACAGAAATAGATTAGGGAAATCACCAATGTGACAGGACCAAAGGCTCTGAAAGTAATATAACTGCCTGTCAGATTAAATATCAACACTTTTAAAGAAAGTGCCATGATCTAGATGCCCTACAACACACAAGTAAAATAAAAGATGGCCTTGCATAATACTTTGTCTTGAATTGAGGAGTGCTATTTAATCAACTCTCTGTATATTAAGAAAATTATAATTAGTGCTGTTGCATATACCTTTTTTCTTTGTTAAAAAAATCTTTCTGATGGGCCGGGCGCGGTGGCTCAAGCCTGTAATCCCAGCACTTTGGGA
>NW_016898160.1:0-300 GCF_001698545.2 Rhinopithecus bieti | reverse complement strand
TTTCTTTCTTTCTTTCTTTTTTTTTTTTTTTTTTTTTTTTTTTTTTTTTTTTTTTTTTTTTTAAGACGGAGTGTCGCTCTGTCGCCCAGGCTGGAGTGCTGTGGCCGGATCTCAGCTCACTGCAAGCTCTGCCTCCCGGGTTCACGCCATTCTCCTGCCTCAGCCTCCCGAGTAGCTGGGACCACAGGCGCCCGCCACCTCGCCCGGCTAGATTTTGTATTTTTTAGTAGAGACGGGGATTCCCCGTGTTAGCCAGAATGGTCTTGATCTTCTGACCTCGTGATCCGCCCGTCTCGGCCT
>NW_016898159.1:0-554 GCF_001698545.2 Rhinopithecus bieti | reverse complement strand
CACCTTTTGTCCTTTTTAATTTTTAATTTGAATAAACATGTGCTTAGTCCCTTGGATTGCTGCCACATCAGTTTAACACGGTATCAGCACATTCCCATATCATCAAGGTGTTGGCTCAGATTTATTCTTTTTTTTTTTTTTTTTTTTTTTTTTTTTTTTTTTTTTTTGAGGCGGAGTCTCGCTCTGTCGCCCGGACTGGAATGCAGTGGCCCCATCTCAGCTCACTGCAAGCTCCGCCTCCCGGGTTTGCGCCATTCTCCCGCCTCAGCCTCCCGAGTAGCTGGGACTACAGGCGCCCGCCACCTCGCCCGGCTAGTTTTGTATTTTAGTAGAGACGGGGTTTCACTGCGTTAGCCAGGATGGTCTCGATCTCCTGACCTCGTGATCCGCCCGTCTCGGCCTCCCAAAGTGCTGGGATTACAGGCTTGAGCCACTGCGCCCGGCTGGCTCAGATTTATTCTTAATTGGATGTTTAAAGCTTGCACTACCTTGTTACAGTTGGTTTAGTGTTACATGACACCATGAGAAGATGTGGAGTTTTATACCACATTTAT
>NW_016898158.1:0-569 GCF_001698545.2 Rhinopithecus bieti | reverse complement strand
CCCCAGCTCCTCCTCCCTCTGACCCAGGAGTCCAGGTCCCCAGCTCCTCCTCCCTCTGACCCAGGAGCCCAGGCCCCAACCTTTCCTCCCTCAGACCCAGGCGTCCAGGCCCCAGCCCCTCCTCCCTCAGACCCAGGAGTCCAGGACCGAGGAGACCAGGTTCCTCTCGTCTCAGATCCAGGATTCTGGGTGCTCAGGCCCCTTCCTCTACCACTCAGAAGTTAGAGTACGGAGGCTTCTTCTCCCTCAGAGACCCAAGCAAGACTCCTGGCCTCAGTTCCTCCTCCCTGAGACCCAGGGTCCTGCCTCCGCCTCTCCTCCCCTAACCCCAGTCAGGCTTGCTGCCCCGCCTGTCTCCTGCTGCCCAGGAGATCGGGGAGCTGGGACTGAGCGCCGCTCTTGCCCCTTAGTGAAATGAAAGTCCCATCAGGCTCGTCCCCTTCCTCCCCGGGCGGCTTCCCTCCCCCCTTCCTCGTCCCCTTAAAATACCCGGGATCCCTATGGCAACAGGCGCCGGGCGACAGGTGCGGGTGTTATTTACGGGTCAAGCCAGAAATAGCCCCGCGGGT
>NW_016898157.1:0-569 GCF_001698545.2 Rhinopithecus bieti | reverse complement strand
AGATAAAACAACAAAGATGGGGAAAAGCAGTGCAGAAAAGCCAGAAATTCAAAAAATCAGAGCACATCTCCCCTCCAGAGGAATGCAGCTCATCACCAGCAATAGAACAAAGCTGGTCGGAGAATCATTATGATGAGTTGAGAGAAGAAGGCTTCAGTCAATCAAGCTTCTCAGAGTTAAAGGAGGAACTACATAACCAGCGCAAAGAAACTAAAACCCTTGAAAAAAGAATGAAAGAATGGATAACTAGAAAATCAATGCAGAGAAGTCCATAAACAAATGGATAGAGATGAAAACCATGACATGAGAACTACGTGACAAAGGCACAAGCTCCAGTGACTGACTCGATCAACTGGAAGAAAGAGTATCAGTGATTGAAGATCAAATGAATAAAATGAAGGGCGAAGAGAAATTTAGAGAAAACAGAGTAAAAGAAATGAACAAAGCCTCCAAGAAATATGGGATTACTTGAAAAGACCAAATCTACTGTGTGCCTGAAAGTGACGGGGAGAATGGAACCAAGTTGAAAACACTCTTCAGAATATTATCCAGGAGAACTTCCCCAACAT
>NW_016898156.1:0-743 GCF_001698545.2 Rhinopithecus bieti | reverse complement strand
CACACACACTGTCAGCATGAAAACTGAGGGCTGGCATGGGAGCGCCTGGTGCCTCGTACGTAGCTGGCGGGAGTGTGAAGTGGCACGGCTTCTTGTAGCGCTAACCACACACAGGCCCCGGGCAGCAGCAGCAGCATTCCTGGGTGCCGCCCGAGTGAAACAGAGACAGGTGTCCATCGACAGAATGGGACGTGGCAAGAAGGAACAACGCAGTGACAGAGAGGAACAGCTGGGAGAGCCACCGCCCAGGGCCAGGCTGCTCTGTGGCGGGACGATGCTCCAGGTGGCCAGCTGTGGGGAGGCTGGGACGCTACCATGTATTGCCAGGGTGGTGGTTAAACGGGCACACAACATCTGTCAAAACTGACCGAACTGCACTAAAGAGCTACACACCTCACCATGTACATTGTGCCAGAATAAAAGCAACTCAAGTGTGTTCAGCCATTTCCTGAGGGCCTGACCTGGGCTTGCAGGTTCGGCTCCAGGCGTAGCAGGCATCCGATCTGGGTGGTTTTCGTGTGGATGATTCCAGCTCCCACGAAATTCGCAGGATTAGGATCAACTTCTTCAAGAAGTGCAGAACCAAATCCAATGATCTGTCCAAAGAAACAGGAGAATGATGATCCTGGAGCTGGGTCACAGGCAGCACGTCCCCATGGCCATCCCTCCAGACCCTGGTGCTGGGTCGCGGGCAGCGTGTCCCCGGGGCCATCCCTCCAGACCCTGGTGCTGGGTCGCGGGCA